>NC_092241.1:9919568-9949568 GCF_036320965.1 Panulirus ornatus
TGCCCTACCTTACCCTGCCCTGCCCTGCCCTACCCTACCCTACCCTACCCTGCCCTGCCCTACTCTATCCTACCCTACTCTGCTCTGCCCTGCCCTGCCCTGCTCTGCCCTGCCCTGCCCTGCCCTGCCCTGTCCTGCCCTGCCTTACCCTGCCCTGCCCTGCCCTGCCCTACCCTATTCCGTAGTTAACCAGCACGTTTAAGTCCTTGGATAGTAACATTAACCATATATATATATATATATATATATATATATATATATATATATATATATATATATATATATATATATATATTTTTTTTTTTTTTTTTTTTTTTTTCTAATGTAATATGATCATGACTAGCTCTACCCAACATTGACCATAGTTATAAGGTTCCGCTGTCGTAATGTTGACCAGTTTTTTTATTTAGATGAACAGGCTGGGGGGAGGGGGGGGGGTTATGTGTGAGTCTGGCCACACAAGGGTACGGACCACCCAACATGTGTTAACTCTTTTTCACGACGGTCCGACCGTTGAGCACGACGGTCCGACCCTTGAGCACGACGGTACGACCCTTGAGCACTACGTCTACATACCCTGAGCAAGATGGTTTAGCCCTTGGGCGTGATGACCAGGTCTTAGATCTGACCCTCAAGGGTCAGGTCAGAGATTAAGGGTCGTACAGTCATGGTGAAGGGTCGTGGTGTGCACTGATCCCCGCCATCATACACAGCCTCAACATAAACACAAAATTCAGTAAAAATGGAATTTGGTGAAAACACCATCGGTGATTCGGAGACGTAGGGTCATAATGTGAGGTCCTGTGGAGACATGTGTCACTCTCTCCTGATGGGACGGGGTCATAACTTCGTCCTTTGACCTTGACCTTTGATTGCTCCTAACATGGAGGTATCATACGGGAGGTGTACTGACATGTTATGGTCGTTGCCTCTGTCGGCTGGGCACTGAGCGCCACCATCCACTTCCACTGGATCAGTGACCTTGGCTAAAGCCTCTATATCGTCGATCATGTACCATCAGCCTCTGTTTCTTTCCCTACACCGTTGAACTTGACTTCCTCTTGTTATTCCAAGATAGAGCTACGATTTGCCCCTTTTTAAAAGGCGGGTTTCATAATGTCTCCAAAACTTGTAAATCATTTTTCTCCGTTTGTCTTAACTCTGTACCTTTTTACTCCTCTGTATGTATAGGTTAAGGCCTGGACTCCGCGAGGACTTCCTCTGTCCGTGGCTGGGATCATCAAGACAGATATAAATCCTCTCTATGTAACCGTCTTATAGTGAGGCGCAGAAGCTGCACAGTGAGGGATGCCTCAGGTGATGGTTGGGGTTGTGTGGCCCCCTGGAGGATGCCTCAGGTGATGGTTAGGGGTTGTGTGGCCCCCTGGGGGATGCCTCAGGTGATGGTTAGGGTTGTGTGGCCCCCTGGGGGATGCCTCAGGTGATGGTTAGGGTTGTGTGGCCCCCTGGGGGATGCCTCAGGTGATGGTTGGGGTTGTGTGGCCCCCTGGAGGATGCCTCAGGTGATGGTTGGGGTTGTGTGGCCCCCTGGAGGATGCCTCAGGTGATGGTTAGGGTTGTGTGGCCCCCTGGGGGATGCCTCAGGTGATGGTTAGGGTTGTGTGGCCCCCTGGGGGATGCCTCAGGTGATGGTTGGGGTTGTGTGGCCCCCTGGGGGATGCCTCAGGTGATGGTTAGGGTTGTGTGGCCCCCTGGGCGATGCCTCAGGTGATGGTTGGGGTTGTGTGGCCCCCTGGGGGATGCCTCAGGTGATGGTTAGGGTTGTGTGGCCCCCTGGGGGATGCCCCAGGTGATGGCTGGGGTTGTGTGGCCCCCTGGGGGATGCCTCAGGTGATGGTTAGGGTTGTGTGGCCCCCTGGGCGATGCCTCAGGTGATGGTTGGGGTTGTGTGGCCCCCTGGGGGATGCCTCAGGTGATGGTTAGGGTTGTGTGGCCCCCTGGGGGATGCCTCAGGTGATGGTTGAGGTTGTGTGGCCCCCTGGGGGATGCCCCAGGTGATGGCTGGGGTTGAGTGGCCCCCTGTGGGATGCCCCCGCCTCAGGCCATACAGCACCAGGCGGGTAAACAAGGAGTCGTCATGACGGTACGATGGTTAACATGGCGTGACTAATCACCTTAAGAACGAGGCTCCTCCGTGGCTCCCTGACTTCCGCTTGTCATCTACCGCTTCCTGGCTGACTTCCGCTTCGCATTTGCCGCTTCTTTCCCCCGCCTCCCTCTTCATGAGGGTACTGGCCCCTCCCACACACCTCTGCTCAGTCTACTGTTGCAAACCAACATCTCCTCTACACCCACACACCACACTGCTCTCAACAGCTCATGTAGGCTGTGGTAGTGAGTAGCTAAACTGCAAGACTTTGTGACGAAGTTGGCAAGTATCAGGACCACGTCTCTTGCCTAAGTACTTGGACTGGAGTAAAGTCGGAGATAATGTGTTTATGTAACGAATTATCGCTACAAGGTTACTCACCATCATTATCAGTAAGACATATGCTTAAAAGACGCACGTTAGCCTTACACTGGAGCAGCCAACACCAGTGTACACCGGAGCAGAAGTCCACCCATCTGGTTCACCATGTTACCTGTGTCATGAACCACATGGAAGCCTGGACGCTGATCGCTTGATGTCTGTATTCGTGGTTGTGTATTGAATACAAACGATCACAGAACAGTTCATGTTCACAGACCACCGCGTCCTAACAAGGCTGTTCGTGGTGGGAGAAGAGAACAGAAACATGGATCAATGTGGTGGCATTAGAAAGATATACAGATTTTTCAGAGGAAGATCTGTGCTTATAGCTAAGGCGGTCCATATAAACGTATGTGTGGTACTGCTCCCTAGTTGGTAAATCTTGTATATGTTCACAATTCCTGTTAAGAAATGATATTTTTTCTCTGTAATATTTTCTTATATTGTCGTACCTTTGTCTGTTAGTCATTGCAAGAACTTTCTTTGTTCTTGGTATGTTCTCCCAGTTCTCTCTGCCTCTTTGTTCTTTATTTTTTCCTTTCTCTTTACTACTCCCACCAGCTCTCACAGGTCAGGTCATATGGTGAGGGCTGGTGTGGAGCCGGGAGGGCTGAGGGCCGGCATGATACCCCACGCCAGGTGAGGGCTGGTGTGGAGCCCGGAGGGCTGGGGGCCGGCATGATACCCCACGCCAGGTGAGGGCTGGTGTGGAGCCGGGAGGGCTGGGGGCCGGCATGATACCCCACGCCAGGTGAGGGCTGGTGTGGAGCCGGGAGGGCTGGGGGCCGGCATGCTACCCCACGCCAGGTGAGGGCTGGTGTGGAGCCGGGAGGGCTGGGGGCCGGCATGATACCCCACGCCAGGTGAGGGCTGGTGTGGAGCTGGGAGGGCTGGGGACCGGCATGATACCCCACGCCAGGTGAGGGCTGGTGTGGAGCCGGGAGGGCTGGGGACCGGCATGATACCCCACGCCAGGTGAGGGCTGGTGTGGAGCCGGGAGGGCTGGGGACCGGGATGCTACCCCACGCCAGGTGAGGGCTGGGTGTCAAGACGCTTTACTTGTGGGTCGCTCGTGCTATACCACGACTCCCGGGTCGTCCAGCCCTCACGTCGTGCTGAGCAGGTCACTGAGCGCCGCTCCGGCTGCAGACGACCCTCTCACAGGAAGGCCAAGTGTGGGCTGCTGAACCCCACGAGCTCGACGGTACGACACACACACACACACACACACACACACACACACACACACACACACACACACACACACAGCCTCAACAAGACTCGGAAGCGGATGTCCGGGTCAACTGTGCCGGATCCACCATCATCGTGACCGCACAGTTCTCCAGACTCTGCCGTATGATTGTAGAGGTAAACAAAGGAAGAAGTGACTGATGTAATTGGTTAATATCAGTACAGAGACGGTGCTAGTAGTTCCTGACGAGTCCCTCTCTCGCTGGATAATGACATCCTGGATTACAGTCACGTAAATATTTTACTTTTATATTAGAAAACGCAGTGAGGGGAAACGATGGATCTTCCCCCGAACTACCTATTACCTGTGATGATGGTACATTATCCTCACCACCACACCGGTGACCCGTGCCTGAGCTGCGAGAGAGAGAGAGAGAGAGAGAGAGAGAGAGAGAGAGAGAGAGAGAGAGAGAGAGAGAGAGAGAGAGAGAGATTCAAACAACACGAGACATTACGTATTGTAAAACTAACACGACCGTGGAAGACAGTGACGCCAGAGATCATGATGCTGGTAGTATGGTTCGTCCAACTTGATCTGTATGGAATGGAAAGGTGCCCCCCCCCCCCACCGGCCCTTCCTCAGGTGTCAACCCATTTTCCCTCACCCGTAGGCGGGGCAGGGGGAGGACTCTCCTCCTGTACAAGGGAGAGGTAGGTCCATAGTGAGGGTGTGTGTGTGTGTGATCTTACAGTTTATCCTGAACACCTGCACAAGATGTGTTGAGGGATTACTCGGTCGTCGTTGCTGGTGGCGACAGCTTGACGTGGTAGTTGACCGTGGTAGTTGACCGGCCTTAACGACCGTGGTAGTTGACCGGCCTTAATGACCGTGGTAGTTGACCTGGCTGAAGCCCAATAAGCCAGCCAACCCTCCTGTGGGCACTCAAGACCATCTCCAGTACAGAGGGTTTGAAACCCTGGAGAGGATGCGCTCGCACCTGCTGTAGTTCAGTACCTGATACCCCGGGGAACTGTCGAGCGTATGACTTTGTTGTTATGATGTTGCATGATGGGACGTGATGATGTTATGTTGCATGATGGGACGTGATGATGTTGTTATGTTATTGCATGATGGGACGTGATGATGTTATGTTGCATGATGGGACGTGATGATGTTATGTTGCATGATGGGACGTGATGATGTTATGTTGCATGATGGGACGTGATGATGTTGTTATGTTGTTGCATGATGGGACGTGATGATGTTATGTTGCATGATGGGACGTGATGATGTTATGTTGCATGATGAGACGTGATAATGTTGTTATGTTGCATGATGGGACGTGATAATGTTGTTGCATGATCACACACCCGTACTGGTGCTGTCGTCTGCACCAGTCGTGTTGATGTGTCGTGTACCACACTGCTCCTCTGGCACCGTCAGACTTGCAGAACTTGTGATCAAGTTTGTGTTGATCAAGCCTCAAGAAACCCTTCCTTGGTGCTATGACGGTGCGCTTCTGTAGCGAAAGCTGTTCTGTGCGCTGCGCCGGATCAGGGGTTCTGCTCGACACAGATCTGGGAGGAAATCCTGAGGGGCTGATGACAACCCGGCGGAGAACAATGGTTCAGGTGGCATCCGTGAGGCGGCCAGACACTGTCCAGCTAGGGCGAGGGAGGGAGGGAGGGAGAGCCTCACCTACAACAACGACGAGGGACGGAGGGAGGGAGAACCTCACCTACAACAATGACGAGGGACGGAGGGAGGGAGAGCCTCACCTACAACAACGACGAGGGAGGGAGGGAGGGAGAGCCTCACCTACAACAACGACGAGGGACGGAGGGAGGGAGAGCCTCACCTACAACAACGACGAGGGAGGGAGGGAGGGAGAGCCTCACCTACAACAACGACGAGGGAGGGAGGGAGGGAGAGCCTCACCTACAACAACGACGAGGGGACGGAGGGAGGGAGAGCCTCACCTACAACAACGACGAGGGACGGAGGGAGGGAGAGCCTCACCTACAACAACGACGAGGGAGGGAGGGAGGGAGAGCCTCACCTACAACAACGACGAGGGACGGAGGGAGGGAGAGCCTCACCTACAACAACGACGAGGGACGGAGGGAGGGAGAGCCTCACCTACAACAACGACGAGGGACGGAAGGAGGGAGAGCCTCACCTACAACAACGAAGGAAAGAGAATTAACAATAGCGTGGGGCTGGATGATATCCTTGGGGTACCACAGGACCCCCGGGGTACCACAAGACCCAGGTTGTACCATAGATGATGATGATGATGATCGTGATGATGATGATGATGATGATGATGATGATGATAATGATCGTGATGATGATGATGATGATGATGATGATAATGATGATGATAATGATCGTGATGATCATGATGATGATAATCATAATGACCATGATCATGATGATCATGATGATGATCATGATGATCATGATGATGGTGATGATGATCATGATGATGCTGATGATGATAACTTCACCAATTAACGCTGGAAGACGTCGACAATATGACAACCATGATGGAGACTCACGAACTATACATGTAACATCTGACTCTTCCTGCAGCTCATAGTTGGCTCAGGTGTGTGTGTGTGTGTGTGTGTGTGTGTGTGTGTGTGATGATTACCTATATTTCTATGGACGTAGAGGGAGTTGTACACTCGTGAGTCTACATCTCTACTATAATACTACTTTTTAAACATTTGTAATGTGTCAACATTCGCAAATTCATCATTCGTCATCCATTTCCTCTATACTACAGATGTACTTCTTTATATCTTTTTTATCAAGTGTTTTGATAAACTTAGGCAGTTAGATCTGAATCTGGAACATTTGTATATAACATGAAAATGAAATGGACCAAAGACAAGGCCTTGCGTTACACCACAAGTTACTCTTAATATTGGAAATTTTTTTTCTTGTGTGCAGTTGCTGGTCCGTCCTTGAGAGCACGTTTGTATTGTTGTATGCACACAGCAGACAGTAACACTGCAAGCCACATCTGGCCATGTATATTATACACGACCAGCAAAAAGTCACCCATGAAAAGTGTACATCAGAACAGCCTGAGGGTATCACTTGGAACACAAACCAGCACACTGCACGACCCAACACAATAAGATTGCAACACTGCACGACCCAACACAATAAGATTGCAACACTGCACGACCCAACACAATAAGATTGCAACACTGCACGACCCAACACAATAAGATTGCAACACTGCACGACCCAACACAATAAGCCTGGAACACTGCACGACCCAACACAATAAACAAGTAACACTGAGAAAGACTCAACACAATAAACCTGCAAGATAAACGAACCAAAACGACAAACCTTAAAAAATCAAAATAAAATACTGAAACTACCGTAACGACTCTATATGATACTGAAACATTACAGTAGACTATATATGATAATGAAACATTACAGTAGACTCTATATGATACTTGAAACATTACAATAACGACCTTATATAAACTGAAACATTATAGTAACGACTTTATATGATACTGAAACAATGCGGTTGGACTCAGTGAACACTGAAGTAACCGATAATCTTTTGTTTTTTATGTTTCTTGTAACTGATGAGGAAGGTGAGGTGTTGGCTGTACTGACTGTGTTGTCTGACGAGTCCCGAGGGTGGATCTGGCAACGCTGCAGCCATGACTGGATGGTGTTGGTGGCTACCTGTTGGCAACACTGTCATGCATCCATAACTGCTGCATGTGGCTCCACACCTGACGCTCAAGGCTCCATACCTTCCACGTGTATTGTAGTCCTACACCTGTTACTGATGGCTCCTAACCTTGTTGATGTTAGCACACCTGCAACCTGGAGCCCCACACCTGGTGTAGATGGTACCACACGTGTTACCTGGCGTGTCACACATGCCACATGGAGCCCCACACCAGCCGGTGATGGTACCTCACCAGCCGGTGATGGTACCACTCCAGCCGGTGATGGTACCTCACCAGCCGGTGATGGTACCACTCCAGCCGGTGATGGTAGCACACCTGCTGGCGATGGTAGTAGTAGAGATGACCCATCACCAACATGGGTCACATAAGGTATGATGACACCTGCCCTGCCCGGGGAACCACACCTTGTAGACAGAGAGGTCATCGTCATCTGGCTGGTCTGTCCCTCCTGCTGGCTCCTCGCCATCCATGTTGTGCTTTCTCCAACATTCACAGTCTCCCTCTGGCAAACACAGCTGCTGCCTGCAAGCACCGCCTCACACCCCAGTAAGGCGATATAGGCCGCAGGCCTGGTAGACTGGGGTGCCTGGATTGGGTTTTTGTGGTGTGTGTGTGTGTGTGTGTGTGTGTGTGTGTGTGTGTGTGTGTGTGTGTGTGTGGTGTGTGTGTGTGTGTGTGTGTGGTGTGTGTGTGTGATGTGTGTGTGTGTGTGTCTGTGTGTCTGTGTGTGTGTGTGTGTCGCCTCACAAGACGTGCATCAGCTTTACCTTGTTTATGTTGACGAGGCTACACCAGCCAGTCAAGATGCACGACCATTACGAGGCTCTGGCCAGCCTCTCCCACCTGACGTGATGCATCAACACAAGAGGACAAACCAACTTTCCTTCACTGTGAGTTGCCTGCACATCTTGGGCTACCCTGTGCCTGTAGCTGATCTGACCAGCCTTGTAGATATCTTGAGAATGACCTCTCTGGTCGGTAACCTTAAGATCATTTTTTCTTTTAATCAGTTTGTCTTGAGAAGGTGTGGTGTGAGGCTTGTCTTCTGCCAGGTCAACCTGGAGCAGTGTGTACGTGGCTGACGACAGCTGCCGTAGAACACCTGCTGGTCACCTTCAAATGTGTTGATGAAGATGTGACATAAGAACCTGCTCTGGGTGTGGAGTATAAGCGGGTCCAGTACACGTGGTGTGGAGTATAAGCGGGTCCAGTACATGTGGTGTGGAGTATAAGCGGGTCCAGTACACGTGGTGTGGAGTATAAGCGGGTCCAGTACACGTGGTGTGGAGTATAAGCGGGTCCAGTACACGTGGTGTGGAGTATAAGCGGGTCCAGTACACGTGGTGTGGAGTATAAGCGGGTGTGGTATGTGTTCAGTTTGCGGGGTGTGAGGTATAGTGTCCAGTTCCCGGGTTGTGAAGTGTGAACGAGTCTGGGTGATGGGGATGTCTGCAGTGTTACCAGCTCGGGGGACCTACTATGGATGACGGTGGGTCGACGTTAATGTTCGTCCCGTCCACACACACACACACACACACTTCACAATACAAGGCAAGTTTACCCTCACATAACAAACATTCAGCCAGTAAGGTCACGTCAACACTGATCAGTCTTTCGAATGTTTCATTGTCATCCTTATAAAGGTTAGGGTGGGTGTGTGAGGCTCCGGCCTCCATCCTCCCCTGTGATCTGGTAACAGTAGTCGTACATCTCTCTTAATTACTGGCGGCTCTCGTGGTAATTACAGTCATTAGGAAGCCCCCGAGAGAAACTGTCACGGATGTTGTAAAGCAACTTTAATTCAAAATAAAACTTCCTTTACGAAAGTAAGCCAAGGACGACAGTGGCCTCCACCTGCCTGTAACACCTTGAGCACGACGGGACGACCATCATGCACGACGGGACGACCATTGAGAACGACCATCATGCATGGAAACAGATGAAAGTAATGACGCTTCGGTCTTGTGGTGTGGTCTGGCTGGCGATTTCAAGTGTCTTTCTGTGGTCTGTTGTGGTCTCAGGTCCCCCTGTGGTCTGTTGTGGTCTCAGGTTCCCCTGTGGTCTGTTGTGGTCTCAGGTTCTCCTGTGGTCTGTTGTGGTCTCAGGTCCCCCTGTGGTCTGTTGTGGTCTCAGGTCCCCCTGTGGTCTGTTGTGGTCTCAGGTTCCCCTGTGGTCTGTTGTGGTCTCAGGTTCCCCTGTGGTCTGTTGTGGTCTCAGGTCCCCCTGTGGTCTGTTGTGGTCTCAGGTCCCCCTGTGGTCTGTTGTGGTCTCAGGTGCCCCTGTGGTCTGGGTGGTTGTGGTGATAACCCATCAGTAGTTCAGTTCACCACGTACTTACACTATAACAAGGTCACCATATCATTCAAACAACAACATAGATGTAATAGCTCGAGTAATGTCTAACAGTACGAGTCTGATGAGGTATCTGTAGCGGATCTAACAAGGACCATGTTTTCCTGGCAGCTCCTGCAAGTCAAGCGGTTGTTATAGCCGGTGACAGAGGCGTCTTGTACCTGACCAGCGGCATATTACCCTCGGGAGTCCCATATGTCAAGTGGCTCTGCTCGTACCAGCAGGAGAGGCGTCTCTCATCACTCAGCAGACCGCTAGCCACAGGGACAAACATAGGCTTACCACTACCGTGGATGACTGGCTGGGCGAGGAGGGGAGGGTGTGGTGTTGGGCTACTAATACGTCCTTGCTCACACACACACACACACACACACACACACACACACACACACACACACACATATACATGGAGCAACTCTCTCTCCGTGACACACAAATAATAATGACACAGTAGTTCCTTCCGCTACCTTACAAATAGGTGATTACAGACACTCGAATAAATAACCCGCTAGAAGACCATTAATATCTTTTAGACCAAAGCCAACCACGTCAGGTTGACCACGTAGCCATGCAGGTCGGCTAGACCAAAGCCAACCACGTCAGCTTGACCACGTAGTGATGCAGGTCGGCCATGTCCCATCCCGTACTGCCTAAGCTTGAGCTTGCTCCGGGTCATCCAGTCCGGTAAGCTTGTCGGTGTCACACTGGATGATGACGCAAGGAACTCGTCATCCCCAGATCATCGTCTGTACTGTAGTTGTATACTCAAGACACTTGCACTCCCACCCACCCGAGTTAACTCCATCTGCAAAATGTTCTTCCTCCCAGTGTACAGGAAGGTAATCACTAATAGGTAATTACAGGAGTTAACACACAACTGACGAGAGATGGGGCCTCACGTATGAGCACTCCCTCCCACGACTAAACAAATAGGTAATAGCCTACATAATTAGACTTTCCTGCTGCTATGTTGATGCCACTTTATGAATAAAACATCCATCAACATGTACAAGACACATAACCAGGTCTGCTGCCCCAACACTACGGGCAGGGAGGTCTGCTGGTACCTGGGGAAGAGGAAGTCTGCCACCCACTGCCCTGTGCACGTACGTACTTGTGATAGATGCATGAATCCGTCCGTACTGGACTGCACTTACCCACACTCTCACACGAGAGGTAAACACGACAGGGAAGTTGCGGGACTCACGAAAAACAGCCATTGTCCATCGTAAGAAAAAGGACATAAAGATAAATCTAATTATCTTTTTCTTCGTAATTACATACACAGATGTAACACGAGGCGGAAACATCGTTGACACAGGAGTATAATTAAACCTGCGACCTTTGACCTACTCTCTCCCGCCCCTGCTAGTGGCCGGGTTTAATTATTTCGGTCTCAGGTGCGTAGCCTCGACGGATGGAGCCTTAAGCTCCCCCTCCGAGTGACCTCTCACTCTCCCTCAGGGAACGAGTCAAGGCTGAACTCACTGCCCTCCACAGCCATAGTCTGGCCAGAGTACTGACTGCTTCCTTCCTGCCCATCGTGGAAATGCCGTGACGCTCCTCTCGAACCCCAGTAGCCAGCCGTCTCGTATGTTTCCTGCTGCTGCTCGCAGCGTCAGGTACTAAGAGTGACCCCCCCCCCTTCCCCAGGTGGCAGGTGCAGTGTATACACAGTGGGGGTAACCAGCTGCCGCTGCCGCTAACCAGTGTCATCCCTGCCAGACACCAGCAACACTGGACCTGACCCTGTACTTCTCTCACGTCTGTTGCCCCTTCATCATCATGTACATAGTGACCAGAGCCAGACACCACCCCTGCTGACCTGCACCAGACACCACCCCTGCTGACCTACACCAGACACCACCCCTGCTGACCTGCACCAGACACTACCCCTGCTGACCTGCACCAGACACCACCCCTGCTGACCTGCACCAGACACCACCCCTGCTGACCTGCACCAGACACCACCCCTGCTGACCTGCGCCAGACACAACCCTTGCTGACCTGCACCAGACACCACCCTTGCTGACCTGCACCAGGCACCACCCCTGCTGACCTGCACCAGACACCAGACATCTATATAGTATATCTATAGATCTTCAGTGGTGGATGTGGTCACTGGTGGAGGTGGTCACTGGTGGAAGGCTTCACCAGTGATGTGGGGAGGGACGCCTCACGCTGGTAGTCTGCCGTTGCTGGGCCACGTCTCCTGTATAGATCACAGGAGGAAGCGCGTCACATCCTTGGTACCTTCCCTTCAGCGCCACAACCACAGCCCTACCACACCCAACCACAACCACAGCCCTACCACACCTAACCACAACCACAGCCCTACCACACCCAGCCATCAACCGTCCCAGCAGCACCTGACCTCACCAGTCGTCGGTAAGGCTAACACTAGTCATCAACACCGTCACCACACCAGTGGTGGTGATGCACCATACACATCAGTTACAGATGAACAGAACACGAGTATCATTACATTATGAGAGATGTTACGATGTAAACACATAGCTGGTAGCCTGCAGCAGCGAGCAGGACTCCCTCCCTCCCTCAGGAGCCTGCAGCAACATGCGGGACTCTCTCCCTCAGGAGCCTGCAGCAGCGTGCAGGCCTCCTTCCCTTCCTTAGGAGCCTGTGGCAACGGGCAAACCTCCCTCCCTCCCTCAGGAGCAGGTCTCCCTCCCTCCTTCAGGACCCTGTAGCAGCTGGCGGGCCTCCCTCCCTAGCCTGCAGCAGCGGACAGGCATCCCTCCCTCCTCACTAGCTGGAAGCAATACCATCAGTGCTGTAGGAGAAGTTGGGTGTCATGACTGCCACAGTAGCTAGAGCAAGCCAAGTGTTCGTGGCCGCGTCTTGACGTACCTACTGCGTTGGTCATACAACCAAGATGAGCGTGGCCTGCGTAGCCTGTAGGGTGGGTGTGAGAGCAGCATGAAGGAGGGCGGGACCATGGTAGGCTGGCTGGGGCTTGAGGAACTCTCCTCGCCCACCATCACCGGTGATCTGTGATGGCCACTTCCTTGTTGGGCCGCGTCACGAAGCTTCAGCTCGACGCCCTCCTCCCCCGCCCCTTACCATCACTCCCCCGTGTCTTAAAAGGGGAGAGGGGGGTGGGGGTGGGGGGGAAGAGGGGGAGCTACGACCAGGTTAATTATCTCAGTCTATAATTACGTAAACACTATCTACTTGTTAGGACTATCATTGTTATTACACGTCTTATAAATACGGGAAAAGTATTATTGCCAGGTGTGTTGCAGGTCACAGTGTCTGTCGTCAGCAGCGGTCCCGGTGCTGTGGCTGCCGTTGTGTTGCGTCCATGACTCTGGTGTTGGCGTATGTCAGCCCAGCTCACCCTCCCTGGGTCCTTGTGTACTGACTTTTGTAAACAATTATTTTGTTTCATAAAAGAGGTTTTGCTGGAGTTCCTGTTGGTCTTAACAGTCATGGAAATGGGGACTTGGCAACAGGACAGAACAGAAGGCCGAGTTAGAGGTGAGGTAGGTATAGTGTCACTACACACTTCCGTATAACTTAACCCTCTACTTGTGACGTGTGTGTCGGTAGGAATCAGTCATTGGAAGCTGGTATATTCTTCATAATGTTCGGGTCATGGAGAATGTTGGCTGTGTTACCGTGTGTCGCAATAGTGTGGCTCGGGCACCGGTAGACGGTTCGTAAAGGCAGGGTTTCCAAGGGCCGCCGGGAGCCCGACCACCACGCTTGAGGGAGGGAGGGACCTGGGCCACATTTATGGTGATCCTTGCTCGTCTCTGGAGGATGGACGGCCCACTGGCTTGTAATGGGAGAACGTAGGCGGGAGGATATCCCGTGGTGGGGATGCTGGGATATGGACGATATCCCATCCGTAGGCTGAGAAGAGGGACAGAATCTTAGAGATGGAGCGCTGTGTTCCCCAGGCTGGCCACATTATCTTGCCTCAGGTTAGATCAGTTTGTGCACGTAACTACAAGCTCAAAACTCATACTGTTTTCAGCTCTGATGTGAGATAGCTTTTTAAAGCCATTTTGGCAGAGTTTTACATGTACGTATGGGACTAATATTCATATATGATTATACAAATACATTAGCAACTTTACAATACAACTGAACATACAAATCTTTAGGAAAAAAATCATGAGAATATATTTTGTGTGATTTATCTAGACCATTTGTTTTTTTTTTAACTTGTCAGGCCTGACAAACCACATAACCAGCTGTATCCTACCACCCGGGAGGCGGACCAGGTGCCATGCAGCTCTGTCCTACCACCCGGGAGGCGGACCAGGTGCCACCCAGCTCTGTCCTACCACCCGGGAGGCGGACCAGGTGCTACCCAGCTCTGTCCTACCACCCGGGAGGCGGACCAGGTGCTACCCAGCTCTGTCCTACGTACCACCCGGGAGGCGGACCAGGTGCTACCCAGCTCTGTCCTACCACCCGGGAGGCGGACCAGGTGCTACCCAGCTCTGTCCTACGTACCACCCGGGAGGCGGACCAGGTGCCATGCAGCTCTGTCCTACCACCTGGGAGGCGGATCAAGTGCCACCCAGCTCTGTCCTACCACCTGGGAGGCGGACCAGGTGCCATGCAGCTCTGTCCTACCACCCGGGAGGCGGACCAGGTGCCATGCAGCTCTGTCCTACCACCCGGGAGGCGGACGAAGTGCCACCCAGGTCCATGATCACCCTCCACACACGACCTCCACACTACATCCTGTACCCTGCCTCACCACACTTACAACATTACTTTCAGCTGATCAGAAGATGGAGTATCAAGATAAAGTAAGATTACCACATGATTAATTTGTGATCAAAAATAATGAAAACGTCAAAAGTGATTATTGAAGGGATGGGTTTCTCAAGAGGAAGGTACAAGTTGCAGTCTTGCAAGGTGTTGCAAGGCACAGAGTGAGCGGAGGCGCCAGGCAATGTTTGCGGATGATACCAAGGTCATGAGAGAAGTAAAGATGATCGCATCACCTTACGAGGGACGTAAACACCAAGGTTGATGTGATAAATGGATGAGGAAGTTTAATTGTAGTAGACGTAAAGTAGTGAGGATGAGACACAGTGGAAGAATGTCTGTATACGGATACATGTGAGAGGAGGTATACGGATACATGTGAGAGGAGGTATACGGATACATGTGAGAGGAGGTATACGGATACATGTGAGAGGAGGTAAAGGTGCAGGAATACACGAGACGCATTGTGCCGAGCCTGGCGCTGGAGTTCGTCTCTGGAGAAGTGTTTGCTGGAAAATATTGGAGTCACTTTCAAGTGCTTGGGTTAGCAAGTAACCAGCAAGCTGTTCACGTCCTACTTTCAGCCAACGCTAAAATATGTTTCTCAGGTTTGGTCACCACACTGAAAGTCACACATAGAGCTGAAAGAGAAGGTCCAGAAGAGGCGATAATGATGGTACCATAATCAAGAAAGCCGAGTTAGAGTGAGAGGCTTCAGGCCATATTGTTTTCCACTAAGGAGGACAGAAGAGTAAGGGATGACTTGATCACAACTTTTAAGTTTTTATACCGCTTTGATGATGCTAATAGTGACGAGTTCTTTGAAAGATGCAAAGATAAAACCACCAGAGGCCATAACCCGGTATTGAGCAAATGTTAGAAAATACGTAAAGAAGTGCGTATGGAGTATGAGCAGTGGGTCACAGTATGAGCAGTGGGTCACAGTATGAGCAGTGGGTCACAGTATGAGCAGTGGATCACAGTATGAGCAGTGAGTCACAGTTTGAGCAGTGAGTCACAGTTTGAGCAGTGGGTCACAGTATGAACAGTGGGTCATAGTATGAACAGTGAGACACAGTATGAGCAGTGGGTCACAGTATGAGCAGTGGTTCACAGTATGAGCAGTGGGTCACAGTTTGAGCAGTGAGTCACAGTTTGAGCAGTGGGTCACAGTATGAACAGTGGGTCATAGTATGAGCAGTGGTTCACAGTCTGAGCAGTGGGTCACAGTATGAGCAGTGGGTCACAGTATGAGCGGAGGGTCACAGTATGAGTGGTGGGTCACAGTATGAGTGGTGGGTCACAGTATGAGCGGAGGGTCACAGTATGAGCAGTGGGTCACAGTATGAGCAGTGGGTCACAGTATGAGCGGAGGGTCACAGTATGAGTGGTGGGTCACAGTATGAGTGGTGGGTCACAGTATGAGCGGAGGGTCACAGTATGAGCAGTGGGTCACAGTATGAGCAGTGGGTCACAGTATGAGCGGAGGGTCACAGTATGAGTGGTGGGTCACAGTATGAGTGGTGGGTCACAGTATGAGCAGTGGTTCACAGTCTGAGCAGTGGGTCACAGTATGAGCAGTGGGTCACAGTATGAGCGGAGGGTCACAGTATGAGTGGTGGGTCACAGTATGAGCAGTGGGTCACAGTATGAGTGGTATGTCACAGTATGAGCAGTGGTTCACAGTCTGAGCAGTGGGTCACAGTATGAGCAGTGGGTCACAGTATGAGCGGAGGGTCACAGTATGAGCGGAGGGTCACAGTATGAGTGGTGGGTCACAGTATGAGTGGTGGGTCACAGTATGAGTGGTGGATCAACCTAATAAACTTAATGATGAAATTATCAATAGTTACGATGTATAGAAGTTCAGAAAGTTGTATGATGGAGAATGCTTGAGATGTGGCCTCACTTGCATACAGTACCCTACCCCTGACGTACAGACAGGCGTCACACACATACACACACACACACACACACACACACAAACACACACACAAACACACACACACACACACACACACACACACACACACACACACACACACACACACACACGTGTGAGATCACTTTGTACTGACCCGTCGAAGTCTCCCGGTTCTTGTCTGGCTACTTACTTAACTTGTGCATCTTTCCTCGTGTTGTTACGTATCATTACGTACATGTGTCTTTAATGAAAGTTGACATGATGATAGAGAGAACGTCATGTGGTGTGAGCAGGTGGGGAGCCTGAGCGGCACATCTGATGGCTGGTTGAGGTCTGGCCCATCAGGAGACGGGAGGGTCAGCCTCGCGTCTTGTGAGGTCATCAGACCTGCTGACTCCCCAGGACCATGTTGGTAGCTCCTAACACCTGTGCTGACTCCCCAGGACCATGTTGGTAGCTCCCAACACCTGTGCTGACTCCCCAGGACCATGTTGGTAGCTCCCAACACCTGTGCTGACTCCCCAGGACCATGTTGGTAGCTCCCAACACCTGTGCTGACTCCCCAGGACCATGTTGGTAGCTGCCAACACCTGTGCTGACTCCGCAGGACCATGTTGGTAGCTCCCAACACCTGTGCTGACTCCGCAGGACCATGTTGGTAGCTCCCAACACCTGTGCTGACTCCCTAGGACCATGTTGGTAGCTCCCAACACCTGTGCTGACTCCCCAGGACCATGTTGGTAGCTGCCAACACCTGTGCTGACTCCCCAGGACCATGTTGGTAGCTCCCAACACCTGTGCTGACTCCGCAGGACCATGTTGGTAGCTCCCAACACCTGTGCTGACTCCCCAGGACCATGTTGGTAGCTCCCAACACCTGTGCTGACTCCCCAGGACCATGTTGGTAGCTCCCAACACCTGTGCTGACTCCCCAGGACCATGTTGGTAGCTCCCAACACCTGTGCTGACTCCCCAGGACCATGTTGGTAGCTCCCAACACCTGTGCTGACTCCCCAGGACCATGTTGGTAGCTCCCAACACCTGTGCTGACTCCCCAGGACCATGTTGGTAGCTCCCAACACCTGTGCTGACTCCCCAGGACCATGTTGGTAGCTCCCAACACCTGTGCTGACTCCCCAGGACCATGTTGGTAGCTCCCAACACCTGTGCTGACTCCCCAGGACCATGTTGGTAGCTCCCAACACCTGTGCTGACTCCCCAGGACCATGTTGGTAGCTCCCAACACCTGTGCTGACTCCCCAGGACCATGTTGGTAGCTCCCAACACCTGTGCTGACTCCCCAGGACCATGTTGGTAGCTCCCAACACCTGTGCTGACTCCCCAGGACCATGTTGGTAGCTCCCAACACCTGTGCTGACTCCCCAGGACCATGTTGGTAGCTCCCAACACCTGTGCTGACTCCGCAGGACCATGTTGGTAGCTCCCAACACCTGTGCTGACTCCCCAGGACCATGTTGG
The DNA here is from genome assembly GCF_036320965.1 of Panulirus ornatus. Lineage (NCBI taxonomy): Eukaryota > Metazoa > Arthropoda > Malacostraca > Decapoda > Palinuridae > Panulirus > Panulirus ornatus. The sequence goes on from NC_092241.1 coordinate 9,937,490, forward strand.
TAGCTCCCAACACCTGTGCTGACTCCCCAGGACCATGTTGGTAGCTCCCAACACCTGTGCTGACTCCCCAGGACCATGTTGGTAGCTCCCAACACCTGTGCTGACTCCCCAGGACCATGTTGGTAGCTCCCAACACCTGTGCTGACTCCCCAGGACCATGTTGGTAGCTCCCAACACCTGTGCTGACTCCGCAGGACCATGTTGGTAGCTCCCAACACCTGTGCTGACTCCGCAGGACCATGTTGGTAGCTCCCAACACCTGTGCTGACTCCCCAGGACCATGTTGGTAGCTCCCAACACCTGTGCTGACTCCCCAGGACCATGTTGGTAGCTCCCAACACCTGTGCTGACTCCCCAGGACCATGTTGGTAGCTCCCAACACCTGTGCTGACTCCCCAGGACCATGTTGGTAGCTCCCAACACCTGTGCTGACTCCCCAGGACCATGTTGGTAGCTCCCAACACCTGTGCTGACTCCGCAGGACCATGTTGGTAGCTCCCAACACCTGTGCTGACTCACCAGGACCATGTTGGTAGCTCCCAACACCTGTGCTGACTCCTCAGGCTATGTTGGTAGCTCCCAACACCTGTGCTGACTCCCCAGGACCATGTTGGTAGCTCCCAACACCTGTGCTGACTCCGCAGGACCATGTTGGTAGCTCCCAACACCTGTGCTGACTCACCAGGACCATGTTGATAGCTCCCAACACCTGTGCTGACTCCTCAGGGCTATGTTGGTAGCTCCCCAACACCTGGGAGACTGGTTGAGGTGCGGGTGGTTGGCGCGCGCACACACACACAGGTGAAGTGTGAGGTGGACGCTTGGGTCTCGTGACAATGTAAATAAACGGGACAACACTTGACTTACTCAAGTGTTGTGACTGCGTCATTCCAGTCGTAATGTTGACTTAGATCACAGCTTTATAATTTGTATATGTTGACCATAGATCGTTCATATACTGCAGATTAATCAAACATTCATACTGAGGAAGGTTGTCTGGTGGCAGGTTGTCTGGTGGCAGGTTGTCTGGTGGCAGGTTGTCTGGTGGCAGACTGTCTGGTGGCAGGCTGTCTGGTGGCAGGTTGTCTGGTGGCAGGTTGTCTGGTGGCAGGTTATCTGGTGGCAGGTTGTCTGGTGGCAGGTTGTTTAAGTAAGGCTTATATGTAACATGGTCATGATTTATGTAACATCTCTGGTTATGGTTTGTAATGTATAACTGTATTACGGTTGTCAATATGTCCTTCATAACAATAACAACATAAAGTTTTAACTCTCCTCAGGGTCAGATGAAATACAACTTCCAGTGCAGTTGTGGTTATCCAAGTTGTTGTTATGATATTGATAAGATTTACAGTTTCAAATAATGTTGATCACAGATGGTTATCGTCCAAGACTTATGTACTGGAGATGTTCTGTACCACCTAAATCTTGCTAAGTGTACAGTATACTACAGTATACTGTACAGTATACTACACTATACTGTACAGTATACTACAGTATACTGTACAGTACAGTGATAGGTTCAGTCCGGTTCTCAGTTTGGTGTACACCAGAAGTGCTCGCCCGGTTGTGGAGTGAATGTGGTTAGACAAGCCAGTGTTACACTGGTGCTGGTAGAGCACTACAGTTGAGTTGTCCATAACTGAATGGCTGGGTGAAAGTAAAGGTGATGTGTAACATTTAAGTGATCTTATCGTTCATATTGAAGATATGTTTACTGTATTCCCAAACCAAGACTCAGTAAGTATTGCTCCAGTCCCGCCGTGGGATCAGCCCTGCTGTACTTGTGGCGCCACAGTCACAGGTGTTGTGCAGGTGTGTACATCCTGTGTATACCACCCGCCACTGGAGGCCGACTTAGAGTTACATGACAAATTTTGAATCTACGACGCGTTGCTGCTGACGACGTAGACTTGAGAAGAGCAAACGAATTACGTCATTGAAAATGGTGAGCTGGGCCCATCTGTTGTGGTTGTGGGCTGGCTCTCCTCTGAGGATCATCCACCCACCTGATCATCAACCATCACATGACAACAGTTGTGTTGTAATGGCTGTATATCACTAGCCAACAATTGGACCTTGGGTGTGTCTTGTGAATGGATTGTTGTTGTAACGTTTATGACAACCTTCTCTTAGGGCCCGGTTCACCACAACCTTCCTCAGGGTATGGTTCTGGGGCCCACGCCAGACCTGAGGGTGGGTGTTAAAAGCCCATGCCAGACCTGAGGGACGGGGTGAAAAGGCAGCGCCACACCTGATGGCGATGAGAGGGCCTACTCCAGCCCTGATGTTTAGGTCACTTGAGAGGGCCTTCGCTATCCTGAGCCGGGGGCTTCTGACGTTATCAGGAACATTAATGTGACGCCCTGAACACATGTCGACCCTTACTACTTACATGAGTGATGACCTGCCGCCGGGGCCCTGGTCTGACGCTGGCCAAATGTGTGGTCCATCACACACCGGGTCTGGCTCCCTCCCTCAGACGATCTGCTGCTGGCTGCCTCCCCAGCACTCATCCACGCCTCTCTGGGAGGTACTGGAGTGAATGGCCTCCCGGCACTCATCTTACCCTCTCCGGGGAAATGCTGGATTGGGCGATCTCCTCCATTCCTCCCTGGGGAGGTGCTGGGCAGTGTGGCTTCCTCCGTCCCTCGCTGGGGAGGTGCTGGGTTGGGTGGCCTCCTCCGTCTCTCGCTGGGGAGGTGCTGTGTTGGGTGGCCTCCTCCGTCCCTCACTGGGGAGATGCTGTGTTGGGTGGCCTCCTCCGTCTCTCACTGGGGAGGTGCTGGGTTGGGTGGCCTCCTCCCTCCCTCACTGGGGAGGTGCTGGGTTGGGTGGCCTCCTCCCTCTCTCACTGGGGAGGTGCTGGGTTGGGTGGCCTCCTCCCTCCCTCACTGGGGAGGTGCTGGGTTAGGTGGCCTCCTTCATTCGTCTCTCTTCAAATGTAAATTATGTTTGTTCACCAAGGCGTGTGGTGACCTCTAGTCTACCATGAGACAAGGAGGCTAGGTGTCTGGCACGTAAGTTAGCCATGGTAACCATCCAACCATCGACTGTGCTGGGATCATGTGACCACTATATGACCTGGATATATAATACACACAGCAATATTTGATTCAGGCGAGCATCATTACCGTAACGAGCCCGAACCATTTGTTTACCTCGCTTGTCTTGCAGGACCATAAACTCCAACCTGCCATGTTTGTGGAAGAGTCAGCTATTGCTCTGCTGTGTTGCTGAAGCTTACGTGAGGTATGGAGTGTTGTGTTGTGGGTAGTGATCTGCTACAGCGGGTGGTCAGACACCCGTCTGGTCCTCAGCAGCAGCAGTGTTACTGGTGGTATCTTGTGTAGGTTGGATCCTCCCGTGGAGGGGGATGTGACTCTCTGGTCCTGACTGGTCTCCAGCTGCTGGGGAACTGTAAACACTACACACCTGCCTGCTGGTAGTGTGTGTGTGGGGGGGGGGGGAGATGTGGGGGTTAATTATTCGTGGGCCACCTCACACAATGCGGGCTAGAGGGGAGGCGCCAGGTGCGCCTCAAACCCCCAGCAACCATAAACAAACATCAGTTGGGATCTTCGTCATGTTTCTCTTTTGTTGTCTCAAGATGTTGTTCCTTGTGTGGTGCTCATGATGCCCCTGTGTCACGTGTGCCACACACACACACACACACACACACACACACACACACACACACGGTGGGTCGGGGTACCAACCTCATGACACACCTCACACCCTGACCCGCCCCGCCTCACCGTCCTCATGACACACCTCACACCCTGACCCGCCCCGCCTCACTGTCATCATGGTAAGTTATGCTACCGTGAGGACAGACTGACGTAAGTCATATTTAACAAACAAACAAACGTAGCGTCAGAAGATGTGTCATCATGATAGTGCCAACATAGAGCATCATGTGGCCACCACATGGACTGGGGCAACAGTATGTGTTCTGGAAACATGTTGTGGGGTTTTATGTAATCTCAAGTCCCGTTTGAAGATAAAGTTTTAAGTTATGGTCATTGTTGATGTGATGCCTTGACAGATGTCATCCGTGACAAGTGTCTGCCAGCTTGACCTTAGATTAATGGTTTAGGTCAGGTGAGATCCTGGATGACCTGTTTGCTAGGTGTTCTCACCTGTTCTCCTCAGCTGCCAATGGTGACCTTGTTGATCTATGGCGAGGTAGTCTGCTGGAGGACAATAATGATGTCTTACTTCTTCTGCTCTGTGTATGTAGATAGAGACAAGATGGCAGAGCAGATGACTGGCTGACGACAATTGACCCGGGGTCAGATGGCAGGGTCACGGAGGGTCACGACTGACCAAGACCGGATATCTAAGATGTCAAGTGTTTCCCAAATGTGGGAAGAAGTAATGAATATCATTATATCTTTAAGTTACAGTGTGGCAGCGGGAACCAGTGAAAGTAAAGGTGGTAAAAAGGAAAGAACAGTCATGGTTGGAGTGTAACAGGCCAGGCGTCACACCAGCAGCGAAATGTGACGGGTCTGGCAGCAGCCCTTGCGTCACACAGGCGGGAAAGCGCCTCGTCACCTCAGCATTATGTTTGGTTGTCTTCCAAGACGAGGCTGCTTCCGCTGCCGTCCGCACGCCCACGGCTGCCATATTGTTCCCCCGCAACCCACTCTGACTGGGTTCCATGGCACCAGCGGATGCAACAGATGTGCTCTAGACTAAGCCAGGTCCCCAGTTCGTGGACCCAGCCCTGGGGGAGGATGTACAGCTGGGTTGACTGCCGCAGCTCGACCCCCTGATTGCGTCACAGTCAGGTCAGCTCAGCCATCATATCCAAGGGTTGCACTGGCTTGCTCAAGGATCGTGTCGTCGTGCTCAAGGTATATACCGTAATGTTTAATAAGTACATTCTTGTACAAGACCAGATGTCACGTCATGTTAACTAGCTACAGTACAGTAGGTATCCTGGAGTGATGACAACTACAGTGTTGTTATGACAGAGTCATGATGACGCCCGGCAACACCAGCCCGGCCGTAGATCAGACGGTTTCCTGTGGTTGTTGAGACATCGTAACCTCATTAGGGAGGATGGAAGGGGCTAATGTTGACATGTCTCTAACAACAAGACAGAAGAGAACGTTATTAGTGGCGGGTGTGGGTGTCTGTAATGGGAGAGAGGTGAGGCGTGGAGGGAAAGCCACCCACGCCCCACATCTCAAAAGCACCACAAATCAAGTCACAATTCTCTGGTCCGTTTTTCTCTTGTCATGCAGACATTGTTTACCGTCACCCCAGCATCCCGCACTAACTATCTGGTCCATTGTCCGCCTTCCTACATGTCTGTAATAGCCGCTGTAGTCCTCTGAGCCATGCTTTCTCCCGTGCCACTTACAGACGTCACCTGTCAATTAAGGTTTCAGCAGTTTTTCCTCCTAGTATTAACCTGTATATTGATTTTATCTTCCCTACAACTGTTTGCTGATAACTTAACGCCTTCTGCATCCGCTCACCGTCATTAACCTGGTCATCTGTATGGCTCTCACGTAGCACCGATCAATGGCTTCCTTGTATTCATCTATTGTTGTTATTGTTTTATGGACGGTGTTGAGTAAAGCTCTTGTGCCCTATATAGGCTGGAGCCACACCCTGCCCGTCCCGACCCGCCCACACCTGCCTGACCTGTGAGTGTGTTGGCTGAGCGGGAGTGAGTGGCGGTAATGCCAGTATCAAGAACTGATCACCGTTAAACTTCCAGTCTTGCACCGAGGAGGAGCAAGAGCTGGTGGAGGGGTAGAGGAGCCTGCTGGGGGAGTGTAGGAGGAAGGTGGAGCGCACCAGGGGTACCCTACCTGGCACTGACACACTAGTGTCTGACCCTCCGCCACCTTCCCCACACTTGACGTACTAAACCTCAGCTTCTCAGTACAAGACAGACGTGTAACGGAGAACCCCGCGTCCAGCTGTCAGTCAACACCCACACACACAGAGGCGTGCGTGGGTGGGTGGGTTCTTAGACCAGCCAGCAGGTGGTACAAATACTGGGAGAGAGAGAGAGAACTAGGAGGAGGGGTGGTTTAATGAACCAGGCCTGGTCTCAATCACCCACCTGCACAGCAACTCACCTGACCCAGAACATGCCCTCCTGACCTCATATCTACAACTGTTGTCACAACCTGTGCCTCGCGTTGTCTTCATGACGGACTGGCAGATGTGCACATCTGATGATCTGGACATGAGAAGACCATGGTTGGTGACACCATGAGACCACAGCGGCAGACCAGCAACAGATCATAGTAAAGTAACACAACAACGAATGACCGGCACTGCTCATGACGCAGGCCACACAGAGACCATCCTCAGGGTGCAGTGATCACCGCTGGTGCAGTGATCACCGCTGGTGCAGTGATCACCGCTGGTGCAGTGATCACCGCTGGTGCAGTGATCACCGCTGGTGTAGTGATCACCGCTGGTGCAGTGATCACCGCTGGTGTAGTGATCACCGCTGGTGTAGTGATCACCGCTGGTGTAGTGATCACCGCTGGTGCAGTGATCACCGCTGGTGCAGTGATCACCGCTGGTGCAGTGATCACCGCTGGTGTAGTGATCACCGCTGGTGTAGTGATCACCGCTGGTGCAGTGATCACCGCTGGTGCAGTGATCACCGCTGGTGTAGTGATCACCGCTGGTGTAGTGATCACCGCTGGTGCAGTGATCACCGCTGGTGCAGTGATCACCGCTGGTGTAGTGATCACCGCTGGTGCAGTGATCACCGCTGGTGCAGTGATCACCGCTGCTCGGCCACGATGGGTCAGACGACCACCATCATTGCCGTAGCACGACCCAGCCTCTGCCTCCGCCGCCAGCAGCTAATCCTTACCCGGAAGTCGCGTCTCCACCCATCCCCCTACCCTCTGACCTCCACCAGGTGACCTCGGGGACACCTTCTGTATGTTACATGACTAATGACGCGCCTCAGGGAAGTCTGTAGGGAGGTGGGGGCTGGGGTGTCCACAAGTGTTAGTTAAAAAGAAACGTATAATAAAAACTTTTGAGTCAAAAACAAATGATGTTCTCTTTCAGGCCAGACAGATCTTAATGTGACCCAGGGAGAGGGTGGGGGGGGGGGTTATGGACGACCTGCCAGGAGGAGGACGACCCTGCACATCAAACACACGTTTAACTCAAAGTACAGCAAAAAAAAAAAAAAAAAAAGCCAAATTCGTAACATTCCTGCTGGACTGCGTCAGGCCAGAGAGGAACCCAGGGAGCCCCAGCAGACGGGAGGAGGCGCTGCAGGCGAGGTGCTGACCCACCCACACACAACACTGCCCCCCATCTCAGCACCAGGCGGCACCACCTGTGTCTTGCACCAGCAGACTGACTGACCCCCAGGAGGAGGCGCTGCAGGTGGGGTGTATTTTGAGGAGTGCCGGTTGGCGCAACCCTTCCATACACACACACACACACACACACACACACCTCGTGTATCTAGTGTGAAGCCACCCAGGTGGGTGGGTGAGCGGGTGGGTGGCATGAGGTGCTGGTGTGGGGGGTTGGGGGTGGGGGGGGGGGGGGGAGTTGAGAGTTCTGCTCTGTAGAGCAGCCATGCGTGCGGGTCATGCACTCACTACAAGGTCATATTTCAGACCTTTTTTCGGTTCCCTTGAAACCATATTTCAGTCTTTGATTTACGAAAAAGGAATACAAATATTTTGAAATGTACAGGACCGCTGTAAAATGTGAAACCTTTGATATATATATATATATATATATATATATATATATATATATATATATATATATATATATATATATATATATATTCCTATGAGTCCACGGGGAAAATGAAACACGGTAAGTTCCCAAGTGCACTTTCGTGTAATAATCACATCATCAGGGGAGACACAAGAGAGAAATATAACAGTCAGTTGATATACATCGAAGAGACGAAGCTAGGACGCCATTTGGTAAACATGTGACTATGGACTCATAGGAATATCTTGATCACGCGCAAAATTGTGATCCTTTCCAATATATATATATATATATATATATATATATATATATATATATATATATATATATATATATATGACCATGAAATAAATGTCATAGAAAAGCAAGGGTTAAAGATCACGAGAATATCCTCCAACTCATCATAAGTCACTGAGTCAAAACCAAATCCATTTTGATATTTTTAAGAGAATTTTTTTCAGGCAAGATTTTTATGCAGAGAAAACCCAGACTCATTAAGGGCGATATTTACTCGTAGTAACCCAGGGTGATGGTACTTATGTTAGCCTACATCTCACCAGTGTAGTCATTCGTCATTACTCAATCTGGTAATATTCATCTTTACTCAACCTGGTCACATACACAGCTACCCATCTTACCCAGCCAGCTGGCCAGGGGACCAAGACTACATGCTCGGCCAGCCAACAAGACCCACGTTCACCACTCAGCCAGTCAGCCAGCTAGCCAGCCAGTTCGTCAGCCACCCAGCCAGCCAGTCAGTAAGTCAGTCAGTCACCCAACCCCAGCCATGTTAAGCCAGCCCTCAGCCATGTTAAGCCAGCCCAAGCCATGTTGAGCCAGCCCCCACCCATGTTAAGCCAGCCCGAGCCATGTTAAGCCAGCCTCAGCCACGTGACAGAGGCACAGGTCAAGAGAGAGTCAACCCAAGCATGGTAGCTAGGGTGAGAGCCAGTATCTCTGATGGGGAAAACAGTCGTTAAGAGCCTCAGGATGATGGATGGACCTTGACTACAACTCATTTTGTTTCCATTTTCCTCAGACAATTATTTTGTGATGTTTGTTGGTATGTTTTCCCAGTCCTTCCCTGGTGGTGGGCCAGCAGTGTTCCAACCTCTGGCTGGCTGACTGACTGACTGACTGGCTGACTGACTGACTGACTGGCTGACTGACTGACTGATTGACTGGCTGACTGACTGGCTGGCTGGCTGGCTGGCTGGCTGGCTGACTGACTGGCTGACTGGCTGGCTGGTTGATTGACTGGCTGGCTGGCTGACTGGCTGGCTGGCTGATTGACTGGCTGGCTGGCTGACTGGCTGGCTGGCTGGCTGGCTGATTGACTGACTGGCTGGCTGGCTGGCTGACTGGCTGATTGACTGGCTGGCTGGCTGGCTGGCTGACTGGCTGGGTGGCTGACTGACTGACTGGCTGGCTGGCTGGCTGACTGGTTAACGTGGGTTGAGCCTTGAACTTAACGAGGATGAAGGTTGTTACACAGGCCAGCGTAACTTGTGCGTAACGAAACGAGCGTTACTAGGTAGTCTGTGACAGCAGCAGTGTCACGCATGACCATTGTGGTCACTGAAGTCTCTTCCGTGACAGTAACAAGTGGGTTTGACGGTAACATAATCCTGTTTTTGTTTCGTTAATGAAACACCATCAGGAACAGTGATGATGATAATTACTTCAGTAATGATAACTGTGTGACGGTAGGAGTGAAGGTGATAACATGACATGGTTTATGTGACACATGAGTGTGACGGTAGGAGTGAAGGTGATAACATGACATGGTTTATGTGACACATGAGTGTGACGGCAGGATTGAAGGTGATTACATGACATGGTTAATGTGACACATGAGTGTGACGGTAGGAGTGAAGGTGATAACATGAAAGTGACGCTGAGAGTGAAGGGTGGACTCATGTGAACAGATCAACCAGAGCAGGGACGTTCTTAACCGTTCATTGGGCGTTGGTCACAAGGAGGAAATACTATGATGATAAGAATCACAAGCTCATAATGTAGCTACTGCAAGTGTAACTAGAGTGTAAGAGAGTGTGTTGGTGTCACTTGAAGTGCGTTAGAACTGCACGTGTGGGTCGGACAGCCACTGAACCTCTCGTTCTTTGCAGGAACACCGCAACTCCGGGTCGCTGTCTTCGGCATGGCTGTCTTGGAAAGTAAGTTGCCACACGCTGGAATCTCTTAACATTCTTGATTTTGCTGTCGAGACACAAGCAGCTACTCTGACTGACCAAGGGATGAACATGGATCTTGGGATATCGTATGAGACAATAGGAATTACCGAACTACTGTTAGCGTGAGACCTGTTTGTAGTTGTCATATGAGACAATATATCTGTGTTTACATATCACACACAGGAAATATACAAGAACTAGCAGACATGATGATACACAGGAACAAAAATGATATGACACGAGAACATTTTGAATTTTGAACAACATAGATAATGTTATTTGGGACAAATGATCCAAGGAATTACTGTAGAGACATCCCTTGTGTCATGTGCAGGTGTACGACATAACGTACAACATCAACACTCAGCCAGCCAGTCTGTGGGCGCTGAACACGACCAGGAAAATTGTTAGTGAAAATTGAGGAGTTTGTCTGGTGTGGCACATGCTGAGTGCCTACATATCGACTCCTGAGAAATGTGTCAGTACGACAAGTTAATGTGTTAGTACGTGTGTCCACGTGTAATGATTATATCAATAATAATAATAATAATAATAATAATAATAATAATAATGATAATAATAATAATAATGATAATAATGATAATAATAATGATAATAATAATTATAATGATAATAATAATAATAATAATAATAATAATAATAATAATAATAATGATAATAATAATGATAATAACAATAATTAGTAAATGATGATAAATAACGTCTTAATGAATTAACTGCGGCCTGAAAATTTGAAATACTGAGGGGGAACTGTGGACACTACAGTGTTGGTCAACAACGAGTGGGGAACTGTGGACACTACAGAGTGTGTTGGTTAACAACGAGTTTGAGGGTCAGAGAGAGGCGGGTGGACGTTGTGCTGGTGACTGTGACCATCGCAACGAACACCAGCTGTGAGACAGGGGATGTCAGGTGGCAGGAGGTGACGGTGGCAAGGGTGGTGCACAAGGTTCTCCCCCAACTTTTGGACGAGGTTCAGGTCATGGTTAGGGAGTTAGGGTGGAGGGACTCACCCAAACCCTGGAGGGAGTAATGGTGGAGGGAGTCATTCCACTTATGGAGAGAGGGGTGGTGGAGGGAATCATCCCGCTCCTGGAAGGAGGGCTGGTGGAGAGAGTCATTCCACTTCTGGAGGTAGAGATGGTAGAGGGAGTCACCCCACTCCTGGAGGGAGGGCTGGTGGAGGGAGTCGCCTCAACACGCAAACTTTCCCTCTCTCTGGCCACTTTCTTCCGCATTCTGTGCTTTCGTAACTTCTTTTTTCGTTCATTTAAAGCTGGTTCTCATCCCATCGCCTGGTGTGTTGTACGTCTCCTGCCTGCCTGTCCCCCGTACAACCTACCCTCTTCCCTCAGTAACCCCAGCACTCACCAAGTGGACAACCAACCCTCCCAGGATATCGATCCAGTGTAATAAATATTGATATTCCATCACCCACGCGCGCACACACACACACACAGTCACACATGGCAGTCGCCCCAGCCAGGCACCCATACTACAGCATGTCCCTCTCTGTAACCTGCTCTGTGTATATCACCTGCTGACACTGCATGTGTAGCCTGTGCTTCATTTAGTGTGCGTGTTTGTATCACGTACATATGTATATGAATCTTATGTGTATCCAGTAGTTCAGCTGATCTTCATGCCTACTGTAATTTCCATTAGCGTATCCTGTACTTAAAACACGGCTTTGTATCCCTCTCTTTGACTAGTTTCCACGTAATCATCTCTTTGGACCACTTTTCATCTATCTTGTAAGTAATTTTTCTTTACTTAGTTTTTATTAATCCTATAATTCACCAATGTTTACACATCCTTCAGTTAGTGGTTATGTATGTATTCATTACGTATTCTGCACTTAAGTCAGCTTTGATATTTATCCACTACTTACACAAATCCATGTGTATCCTGCACTAAAACTAGTCATTATGTAACCTGTACTTATGTATCAGTTTTATATATTTGTGTCAGTTAGTATACCATTATCTTCAACTGTTATCCAGTGTCTCATCTGTATACGGTACCATCTTCACTTACATATTTGTCAGCACAGATGATCCTGCATCTGTCGCACATCATACCCGTCACCCACCTAGAACACCAGTGCCTGGTGTAGTTAAAGACTT
>NC_092241.1:9952068-10079568 GCF_036320965.1 Panulirus ornatus
GGTGAGGTAGAGAACAGTGTAACATGTTCGTGTTCAAGTTGGATCCTGATTGATGACTTAGAGAGAAGAGTAAGACGTGACGATGGAGGGTAAGACATTGTTGAGCTGTGGTGTTGGTGAGGAGGAGGAGGAGGAGCGCCTATAAGGAGCGTGGAGGCGTGTGACACTGTAACCTAACATGACTTCCCTCTGACCTGGACTAGCAACGGGGGCGGCCGCCTCCCCCAGGCTTAAACAGTGCACAGTTATCTACCTTCAGGTGGCCGGTCCTGCCTAGCCTTATCCTCGAGGACTCTGGTCACTTGGTGCACTTGGATAGGCTCTCCTCACGACGGGTAATTCCATGACAATCTATCCATGGACGGGTTATATTGCTGTGGTTGATCGCTTACAAGCTTTGACCACAGCTCCACTCCACACACTGGGATTCACTGCACAATGACGGTTTTTCTAGTTATCATAATGACCACATACTTAGTGGGTAACTGTGTCAGTGGAGAGGTAAGGTCCCCGCCACGTACTCCTAGCAGCGGGAGAGCAGCACGTCCTCCCCTCACAAGAGACGCACGTCAACTGACAGGCCGAGTCAGAGTTCATCTCACCTGGCGCTGGCTGGCCCAGCGAGGGATGTCTGCACCTCAAGTTTATGTTCAGGTAACAACAAGTTGGCTGCTTCTAACTTGACTAAGTTTCGCTACGAGCATGTTGGTGGTTATCTTGATCATTTCTTGCCAGGTTATGGGACAACTAAGTTTGTTCTTCATGATTACTGACCTGGAAGTATGGAACCTCTTGAGAAAATCATTGATTCTTGTTTATGATCGTTTCCCACAGTAATGTGTATTTTGTGCTAATATAATCATCTCACATTGGGACTGATACAACATGACTATACTCAAGAGACGATGAGTTTAGATCAGTAAATACACTCATCATTTATGATGCAACCAGTTGGACGTGAGAATAAACTGTAGTATATGGTAGGTGGCATCTGTGGCCCAGAGCCCTGGGGTGCGCGGCGGTGCCACATCCCGACCTGGGCTGAGGCAGCGAGGCATGGGAACAGAGGGAGGGATGGCCGGGCGGGACAACGTGGCACCCACGCCAAGAAAAACCAACTGGTGGACGTCCAGGTTCGTGCAGGGCAGCCAGGCTCACTCCACGCCTTTTCAGGGCGCGCGCACCACGCCTCCTCCAGACGCCCACGCCTCCTCCAGGGTTAGCGCGCCATGCAACTTGCACAGACTAGCGATGTCTTCACCCCCTGAGCACGACGGTACGATCATTATGCTGGACGGTACGATCATTATGCTGGATGATACGATCATTATGCTGGACGGTACGATCATTATGCTAGACGGTACGATCATTACGCTAGACGGTACGATCATTATGCTGGATGGTACGATCATTATGCTGGATGGTACGATCATTATGCTGGACGGTACGATCATTATGCTGGATGGTACGATCATTATGCTGGACGGTACGATCATTATGCTGGACGGTACGATCATTTTGCTGGACGGTACGATCATTATGCTGGATGGTACGATTATTATGCTGGATGGTACGATCATTATGCTGGACGGTACGATCATTATGCTAGACGGTACGATCATTATGCTAGACGGTACGATCATTATGCTGGACGGTACGATCATTATGCTGGACGGTACGATCATTATGCTAGACGGTACGATCATTATGCTAGACGGTACGATCATTATGCTAGACGGTACGATCATTATGCTGGATGGTACGATCATTATGCTGGACGGTACGATCATTATGCTGGACGGTACGATCATTATGCTGGACGGTACGATCATTATGCTGGACGGTACGATCATTATGCTGGATGGTACGATCATTATGCTGGACGGTACGATCATTATGCTGGATGGTACGATCATTATGCTGGACGGTACGATCATTATGCTGGACGGTACGATCATTATGCTAGACGGTACGATCATTATGCTAGACGGTACGATCATTATGCTAGACGGTACGATCATTATGCTAGACGGTACGATCATTATGCTGGACGGTACGATCATTATGCTGGACGGTACGATCATTATGCTAGACGGTACGATCATTATGCTGGACGGTACGATCATTATGCTAGACGGTACGATCATTATGCTGGATGGTACGATCATTATGCTGGACGGTACGATCATTATGCTGGATGGTACGATCATTATGCTGGACGGTACGATCATTATGCTAGACGGTACGATCATTATGCTGGACGGTACGATCATTATGCTAGACGGTACGATCATTATGCTGGATGGTACGATCATTATGCTGGACGGTACGATCATTATGCTGGACGGTACGATCATTATGCTAGACGGTACGATCATTATGCTAGACGGTACGATCATTATGCTGGACGGTACGATCATTATGCTAGACGGTACGATCATTATGCTGGACGGTACGATCATTATGCTGGACGGTACGATCATTATGCCGGACGGTACGATCATTATGCCGGACGGTACGATCATTATGCTGGATGGTACGATCATTATGCAGGACGGTACGATCGTTGAGCTGGACGGTAGGATCCTTATGAATGACTTTACGATCCTTGAGCAGAACGGTACGATCCTGGAGCACTATTGTAGGATCCTTGAACACGAGGGTAGGATCCTTCAGGAATGTGGTATGGTTTTAGAGTACGATGGCTTGGCCCTTGACCTAACCATAAGGCCTGGCCATCTGATCGTACCGTCGTGTTCAGGAATGGTACCATCCTACCCAAGGATCGTACCGTTGTTTTCAAGGATGGTACCATCCTACCCAAGGATCGTACCGTTGTTTTCAAGGATGGTACCATCCTACCCTAGGATCGTACCGTCGTGTTCAAGGATGGTACCATCCTACCCAAGGATCGTACCGTTGTGTTCAAGGATGGTACCATCCTACCCAAGGATCGTACCGTTGTGTTCAAGGATGGTACCATCCTACCCAAGGATCGTACCGTTGTGTTCAAGGATGGTACCATCCTACCCAAGGATCGTACCGTTGTGTTCAAGGATGGTACCATCCTACCCAAGGATCGTACCGTTGTGTTCAAGGATGGTACCATCCTACCCTAGGATCGTACCGTCGTGTTCAAGGATGGTACCATCCTACCCTAGGATCGTACCGTCATGTTCAAGGATGGTACCATCCTACCCAAGGATCGTACCGTCGTGTTGAAGGGCTTAAAACGTTGTGGGGAGGTCTTGCAGAACTCCAACTCCCGCCCCTTGAAGGAGCGCACGCCACCAATCTTGAAGAGTTACACGTCTTCTGATGGGCGTGCGCTCCGTTGATCTTTCACACTTACAGGCAGTCCTCCAGAGGGGGCGTGCATCACGCCACTTTGAGCTCCCACGCCTCCTGTGGTGCTGTTTCAGCCAACGTAAAAACACTACCTATATGTCCTGTTCAGGGAGGGAGGGAGGTCTACTCTCTTGGGAAACATACATTTCCTCTGTTATGTTACACTGTTGTCAACTTTTAATAAACTGTCAAGATTTACAGTTTTCCTGGTTCATATTATTCATCCACAAACATGATGATGATGATGATGATGAAGTGCCTCTCTACTGAACGTCGTCCCCCTCACGTATCTTGCTTATTTTCTTGCTATGGGCCCTGGGTACTCTCTCTCTCTCTCTCTCTCTCTCTCTCTCTCTCTCTCTCTCTCTCTCTCTCTCTCTCTCTCTCTCTCTCTCTCTCTGTATCTATCTATCTATCTATCTATCTATCTTTCAAACTGGTTTGAAAACTTGAAGGTTGTGATCAAGTCACCATTTACCCTTTTCTTTTCCCCGTTGGACAAATTCATGACGTGTGACCTCTTGCGGTAACTCAGCTTTCGTAATGGTGTTATTTTCTTATGTTTCTCGCACTTGTGTGACCAAACTGGAGAAGCATATTCTCATAGCTTTATGTATGTTTGGCATAACGTTGATCATTATCCTACCCGTCCATCCACTTGACTGCCGACCTAATACATCACACGACACACACAGTTTGTCTCCTTAACATTCCTCCAGAGATGTGGCTCCTCCGGTCACAGGGTAGCGACAGTGTCGAACCCACAAGCATAATACACACACACACACACACACACCAGCTGAAGGCGTGTAACGTCACAGTGTGGGTGTTGGCGTTATAACGTAACAGCTATGGTAGTGTTATAATCATACGTAAGAAAACTAACATGTAACAAAAGACCCATAGGTTTCTGACGAGGTTATGTGGTTAAGGAGGTTTAGTTAATGTTAACATGGTGTAGCATGTGTGTACAGTACCCGTAGTTATAACATTATCAGTCAACGTGTTACAGTGTTCTGTACACTAGTTCTGTGTATGGAACATTTCTCCTCTGTGTACAGTACATTGTATCTAGTGCCAGAATCTGGTGCATCTCCAGCAGTGTCTTCATATCGACCGTATCAAAATTATTTTTTCCTAAACTTTCCTTCCTAATTCTCGTGGTGAACCTTTGCTTGTGTGGGGAAGTACAGACATACATACATCTTGTCTCATAGTGTTGGTAGTGAAGCCGAGCCCTACACTCTCTCACACTTAACCTGGTCTTGTTAATGTGCAGACCAGACCAGACCAGACCAGACCAGACCAGACCAGACAGACCAGACCAGACCAGACCAGACCAGACCAAACCAAACCAGACCAGACCAGATCAGATCACACCAGACCAGACCAGACCAGACCAGACCAGATCAGATCAGACCAGACCAGACCAGACCAGATCTGTTGTGAGTATGGAAGGTGTTGCTGCGTCACCAGCGAGTGATGGAGGGTCAGTATGTCATGTGGTGGGTTATAACAACAGTTTCTTGTAAGAAATTGTAACGCATTGTTTACCTGTGGATTATTGTGTTGTGAAGTAATGACACGAAGGTGATCACGAATTTTTTTGAACATGATGTACCGGAGTCAGCGATAAAACATGATGATCAACACAGGGAAAAATGATATAAAAGGAAAGGAAGGAGGAATATAGAGAAACCAGAGAAAAACACACAGGGAGCAAGAAAGATCGCCCATATGGCAGGAAAGATGAAAGTTGTGTAAGTTGTGAGTTGTAAATGTAATAGTTGTACGTAAAGGAGGTGGAGGCGAGAGGCAGCTGAAGGGAAAGCAACTCAAATGAAGCAGGACGTTATGGATGGAGGTGATGGAGGCCAAGATGAACGGTGAGGCCACAACAGCCAGCATAACCCACATAATGTGATGATATAGTATCACTCACATAATATGATGATATAGTATCACTCACATAATGTGATGGTATCACTCACATAATGTGATGATATAGTATCACTCACATAATGTGATGATATAGTATCACTCACATAATGTGATGATATAGTATCACTCACATAATGTGATGAGTCACATGAAATATGGAATGATAATTATGAAAGTTTAGTGTGATGGTGCCGGATCCAGCCAGGGGCTCAGGTTGTGGGAGAGTTATAATGATGGACAACCTCACTCACAAAGAAGTCGACTGGAAATGTCTGGACACATGTGGGAAATGAGACTTGGAGACAAAGGCTGTGTGTGGTGTGTGTGTGTGTGTGTGTGTGTGTGTGTGTGTGTGCAGGAACACCTCCAGTACTGTACCAACACGACACAGAACACACGGAGACACAGCTACAGTCACCACTGGATCTACCTGCTCGTGTACATGTGCGAGGAAACACCTCTCATGTTTCCTGCTTCTCCTGGGTTACTGTGCCTCGTGTGGACATGAGGCAAAATATGCAAGTTTCAGTTGATGTCAGGAGACACATCACAACCTACGGGGAACAACATCTGACGCAGGAATGAATAAAGTAAGGAAGAACAAGGAAGATACGAACCGCATGTTATGACCAGCATAAGATCAACCTGTCCTGACTTACATCATCAGGTGAGAAAACGTCAATAAAGAATTACCTGAACTGATGGACTGACGAAGAACATTGATGAAACACAGGTTAGGTTTGAGGAACTCAAGACAAAGTTCAGAAACGTATTTACAACTGTGGACGCAGTAGCTTTACTTCTGCCTTTATGATATAAAGGAGAGACCATAGGAAGGAGTGACACAACTTAACGAGAGGCACATATAAGGTTCATGAAGAACGTAAGTCCATTTAGAAAGCAGAGCAGCTGATGTATGAACCTGACACTGTATCTCGAGTGTACACCAACACTACAATTCTTTCCATATATTCAGGACCACGATGGAGGAGGAGTCATTGCCAAGGATGTCTTGCCTGGTCTTAGATGTAGTAAGGTAAAAGACCTTAAATTTCAGTCCAGTATCACTAACACTCACATGATAATGATGATAGTGGTCGATAGAAGATATGGGATGGTAAGACTGAGTGTGTGTTCCTAGTGTCACAAGGTCACAATGTTCCCGCAGAAGATTGATCAACAAATATGTAGCAAGATGTGATACCGAGAGTCTTGGTGGGGATAAGAGAAGGACAGATCTGGCTCGCTGAAAACTACTTACAATCAGGTGTAGAGAAGGTACCATTAGATGTGTGAACATGTACCAGGTTGCAGGAACCAGTTGTGCCTGGTAGGACATTATTGTTTATGAGACGATTTACCAGAAGAACTCCTGTCATACGTGAACTAGTTTATGTGCTGTTGTAGACACAGTTGTACGAGGAGTTGCAGAGACCAGTAGACAGCTTTGGTAGGAGTCGTGGGTAGTGAGGCGACCACATCCATGATACAGAAGATGGTTGATGATGAGTGTCATCTTGTAGTGAGTTTATCTCAGGTGTGTTGTCCGTGTGAGACGGATGTTAGGGAGTACACCTTACCCAGCTCCTCACCACATCACCATATTAAGAGAGTTACCAAGGTGGCAAATTGTATATTATTTACTACGAAAATCATCTTCAATTACGTGGCTAACATGGCATTAGAATTATCTCCAGCATATGATAAACCCATGCTGGATGATGAAGCCTTGCTCACCCTACCTGGGATAACATACGTAGATGTGCCAGACAGTGTTCAGGGAAAGTCAACAAAGTTTTATCCTAAGTAAGAGAGGTAAGTTGTAGGGAGGGTAGCCACACACTTGACTCAGGCTGCAACACACAAGTACCAGGGAAATTTGATGCCAGTTTTTAAACCACTGAACCGACACGACGGTATCATTGAGCAGCAGCTGTTCCTCATGAACCTCTGCTCACATGAACAAGGGAACACAAGGAACGAGTCAGGCGCTCCCTACGTGTGTGTGTGTGTGTGTGTGTGTGTGTGTGTGTGTGTGTGGTAACACTGGTGGACGAGAGGAAAAAGTGTAACAGTAAATATCATTAACATGATTAAAACTGGTGGATAGGAAAGTGAACTGAAGACTGAACCTTACAAGACTCTCTCCCAGTACACTCACACACACACACACACACACACACACACACACACACACACACACAGTCACACACACACACACACACACACACACACACACACACACACACACACACACACACACACACACACACACTACCTCTGGTATGGTCATATGTAGTAGATGCATTTAAAGCCAAGTTTACGTCTGTTGGAAAGTTTCACGGAAAGTTTACCTCTGTATTGTAAAGTTTCTGCTGTATATATCTGTGGTGTAAAGTTCCTGGGTAAGTTTATTTCCGTTGGAAAGTTCTTATTAAGTTTATATCTATGTTGTAAAGTTTGTGATTGTATCTGTTGTAAAGTTCTTGTTAAGTTTATATCTATGTTGTAAAGTTTGTGATTGTATCTGTTGTAAAGTTCTTGTTAAGTTTATATCTATGTTGTAAAGTTTGTGGTTAAGCTTATTTATGTTGTAAAGCTTAATTAAGTTTATATCTATGTTAAAAAGTTCGTGGTTAAGTTATTTATGTTGTAAAGTTCTTGCTAAGTTTATCTCTGTTTCAAATTTTCTGGTTAAGTTTATTTCTGTTGTAAAGTTCTTTCTAAATTGATCTTTGTGTTGTAAAGTTAAGTAAAGTTTATCTCTGTTGTAAAGTTTCTGTTTCAGTTTTCTTCTGCGTTGTTATGTATATTTTCTAAATGTTGTTGAGGTTATAGACTGTCTTGGACGTCATTAAGGTTCTCTGTTACACAATCACAACCAAACAAGATGTGGGACTATCTAGTTACATCGTGGGAGGTCGCCAGCATGATAAACCTGGCCTACAGTGAAAGTGTTGCCAGTCCACTCATGAAGTTTGCCCCAACACCTGCAGTGTTGCCAGACCCACTGCAGGCCTCTCTAACACCAGGCAGGAAAAAATAAGACTTATCAGTGGAATCCAGGCTTATATGGGTGCAGGCCAGGCTTATATTGGTGCAGGCCAGGCTTATATTGGTGCAGGCCAGGCTTATATTGGTGCAGGCCAGGCTTATATTTGGTGCAGGCCAGGCTTATATTGGTGCAGGCCAGGCTTATATTTGGTGCAGGCCAGGCTTATATTGGTGCAGGCCAGGCTTATATTGGAGTCATGAGGTAACTTCTGTGTCGTACATCATTACCCAGGTTATGTCGTACGTCATTACCCAGGTTATATCGTACGTCATTACCCAGGTTATATCGTACGTCATTACCCAGGTTATATCGTACGTCATTACCCAGGTTATGTCGTACGTCATTACCCAGGTTATATCGTACGTCATTACCCAGGATATATCGTACGTCATTACCCAGGTTATATCGTACGTCATTACCCAGGTTATATCGTACGTCATTACCCAGGTTATATCGTACGTCATTGCCCAGGTTATATCGTACGTCATTAACCAGGTTATGTCGTACGTCATTACCCAGGTTATATCGTACGTCATTAACCAGGTTATATCGTACGTCATTACCCAGGTTATATCGTACGTCATTACCTAGGTTATCGTGTTCGTAAGTCGTACTGTCGTGCTCAATGGTCATAATGTTGGGTTCAATGGTTGTATTGTGTTCAAGAGTCGTACCCTTGTGTTCATAAATCATACCGTCGTCTTTAAAAGTCGCAACGTTTTGTTTATAGGTCGTACCGTGTTGTTCATAAGTCGTACCGTCGTGTTCATAAGTCGTATCGTCGTGCTTAAGGACTGAAAATCGAGTAAAGTGAGGGATTATCGTGTGTGTAGTCAAAGGAGTAACGAGTCTATCGGATATACACGTAGTGTGGGGGTGTCATCATTGTAGGACCAATTTACTTCTCTTTATAGCAAGTTGTGGTAGTGGGTCAGGTGTTCTCTGGAATCCTACTTCAAGATTCACAGGTGCTGGGTGATGGTTGTCACCAGTGATGGTTGTCACCAGTGATGGTGGCTGGATGGTGGTTGCCACCAGTGTTGGTGGTTGGCAGGACATAAACAAGATAATCATATATGACATACTGGTATGACAGAAGAAAACTAAACGTTTCATCCAGTCATGAAAAGAAAACGGGGTCGACTTGCTTGTTGAAGATGGAGGGGTTGTATGAAGACGGGGAAGATGAGATATATAATAACAAGTCTCACATGAATACCTGGTGTATGTATGTACGTGCTCCACTTTCCTGCCTTAATGACCCAGCATTAGGAAGTGATCCTTCAGGGGATAATCTTTACTAGTCTTCTTCTTCTACTTTTGAAAAGTAATAATACAGAAAGAGAGGATTTCCAGTTCCCCCTCCCCCACCAAGACTCCAGCCCCGTCTTAACCGTCTACAACACAGGAGATGCCTTCTGTCACTACTGCTGGGTTAACGAAATATACATGTCAGACTTGAGGTATGTGGGACATACTGTGAGAACGGGAAGACAGAGGTATGACCTTTGACCCGAGACTTGTGGGAAGAGAGAGGAGAGGGTTCAAGGGTAACATGCAAGCTATATTTACCAAACACAACATTAGATATATGGAAGATGGAGGCCTCCAGGACATGGATGTAAGTATACACATTACTATTAGTATTATTATTTATTTATCATTATTATTATCATTATTATTATTATTATTGTTATTATTATTATTATTATTATTATTATTATTATTATTATTGTTATTATTATTATTATTATTATTATTATTATTATTATTATCATTATTATTACTATCATTATTATACATCCTCACAATTCCTGCAGCTTTCAGTCTGCTCTGCAGCAGGAGCAGGGAAATGATGGATCCTTTTGGGACAAGAAGAAAATTGGTGAGAATGTTCCTCTCTCCGTCCGTGGATGACAGCCTCGCCCAAGTGCCTTCATGCCCATGATGTAGCCATATGTAGGCAGAGTCCGGTAACACTGAATTAAAATGATAATAATAATGATAATAATAATAATGATAATAATAATAATAATTATAATAATAATATAATAATAATAATAATGATTATAATAATAATAATAATAGTAATGATAGTAATAATAATGATAATGATAATAATGATAACAACAATAACAACAGTTGACATTATAACCTTACTCAAAGAAGGTTTTCGTGTGCTGAATGTCAGTCATTACCCTGTTCTTGGGTGGCCGTTAAACAACGTAAATATAAATTTCGAGTTGTATCATTTACGACCATTTACAGGAAGATATGAGGAAAATTGAATAGGCAGAACAATTTTTGAGTGAAAAATAGGAATTAAGGAAATTTTAAGGAAAATGAAATGAAATTATTCAGTACACAAAGCAAACCGAAGAATGGAAAGAAATCCAGAATGAAAATATATTGAAACAAAACACCAATGAAGGGAAACATTAATATTTTAGAATAAATCAAATGTGAAGAATGACAGAAAGAAGATGATGGCAGAGATGATGATCAGAGATGACTGCGTTCCTCTCCCTACCAAGACTTGCTCCCTCGGGAGGTGGAGCAACAAGAGACGGGGAGGAGATGCCGCAGGAAGAACAGTTGAGGGAATGTGGAAAGAAAATGAGGAGGAGGAAGAAGCGAAGAGGGAGAAACATGGAAGAAAGAAGGAAAAGAAGGAAATGGAGAAGAAAAGGAAGCACCCCAGGGGATATCAGGAGGTGAAGATAGCTGGGGGATGACCACGGGAAGTGGACGGAAGACATATAATGTTGGAAGCACTAGCAGCTCCTGTTGGGTCTGGAGGCACCAGGAGCAGCCCCTCTCTTGTAGGGTCTGGAAACATCAGCAGCAGCCCCTCTCCTGTAAGGTTTGGTTGCCTCTCTCCTGTCAGTTCTGGAAGCACCAGCAGCTGCTCTTCTCTTGTAGGGTCTGGAAGCACCACCAGCAGCAGCCAGCGTCCGGGATAATGACCAGCCTGGTGTAGGCAGGAAGCGGCCCACACTCAGGAAAGGCCACATCCGGGGGCCACGTCCTGGGTAGCCACGCCCTTCGCTACCGTAACCACTTCTTATGGTCATGCTTCAGTAGCAGCGTCTCCGGATCCAGGACAAGGGATCATGACGGTAAGGATGAGACGGTACAGCGTGGAGGGCGATGGTAATGCGTGGGCATGACAGAAAAACATTTTCTAAAGGTTGGGAGAAAATTATGTGATCTGGAGGACCTTACGGTAGAACAAGACATGAGAGGACATGACAGGGAAATGTTACTGACGGGATGCGACAGAAGGTTATGACGGGATGGAGGTCACTGACAGTGAATGACGAGGACAGGTTGTCGTACTTACGTTCATTACAAGCAGTGAGAGATGCTCAATGGGAGCCGGAGAAAGGTGAGTTTTCCGAGCCCGATATGCCTGATCCCTTGCCTGGATGGCCTCAGAACAGGAACGATGGAACCAGGGAGGGAAAGAGGAGGTCGTCTTGGAGGAAGAGAGGATGAATGCCTCCATTCCCGTAAAATAAACTCTACTGTGGGTTTGGCGAAGACAAGCATCGCCACATGAGGCAATTATTTATCCAAGGAAAGTCAGAAAAGATTTTTTCCAAAGTTATTCCAGTCGTCAGCTTTGCTGAGGTGGTACTGTTTGCGTTTTGAGGAGGCAGCTGGAGGAGGTGTCGTTAAAGTATAT
Source organism: Panulirus ornatus (assembly GCF_036320965.1). Lineage (NCBI taxonomy): Eukaryota > Metazoa > Arthropoda > Malacostraca > Decapoda > Palinuridae > Panulirus > Panulirus ornatus. Next base: position 9,964,101 of record NC_092241.1, read on the forward strand.
ACATGTAAGAGTGTGATCAGACGAACCAATTGAGAACAAGATTGTGTATTTACAGCGCGCAGGATTAGTGGTGTCTAATAGATCTAGAATATCAGGAGAGGGTTCACAGTGGTCAGGAATATGAATGTGATGGGAGATAATTGCTCTAGATCATTAAGAATCGAGAACGTGTGTGCTTCAATCCCTCCGCCATCCTTATGGGAGGAATTCAACCATTTCCTATGGTGAACGTTGGAATCCCCGAGGTAGAGGATCTCGGCTAGCGGATGAGAGGATGTCACAGTCTCCTGGCAGGAGTTTAGAGAGTCGAAGAAAGATATAAACTATGTAGAATTAGGAGAAGCGTAAGCAAAACATGGGAAAAGTTTGGTATTTGGGAGACAGACTTCGAGCCAGATACCATCAGAGTTTGAGGACTCAAGGTCCTTAAGGCGTGCCACAGGTATGTTGATGTTGGGATAAGCACAGACACCATATCTCAAACGGAATCGTGTGTGGAGGTTATAGCTGGGTGTGAAAATTTGAACTAGTGAGAACATCATTAGACAACTGTGTCTCAGAGAGAAGTAAGACATGAGGAGACGTGCTGGACAGATGGCGTTCGACAGCAGAAAGGTCCCTACAGAGACCACCAATGTTAGTATAAATAATAGAAAAAGAGGCATCAGAGGGCGGAAGGTTGTGATTACGTTATGACAGGACAATATGAAGTGAGGTTATGACAGGATAATATGAAGTGAAGGTTATGACAGGATAATATGAAGTGAAGGTTATGACAGGATAATATGAAGTGAAGGTTATGACAAATAATGTGAAGGGATGAGGTAATGAGGTAAGTATGAGAGAATGATGGGATGGGATGGCATGTATTAGACCTTGAGACGAGATGTTGGGCAGACATGACGAGAAGATGAGACAGTAATGTGACGTCACATGAGAACATGTGGACCAGTCAGGGGAGGAGGAGCAGCCAGGTAGGATGGCAGGTTGTGGCTGATGAAGACGTTTACATCAAACATTCTTACGTTACCTGTGTTACGTGACTGTACGCTACATACATAGTAGTACTAGTAACATATGTATATGGTCATGTATCAAAACCAATTGTAAAGTCTCATTATATTACTGTATATCACATAACTTTTGCAAATGCCATTGCAAATGTTTATCGTGTCATAATACTGTGATTTTGTTAATTCTATAAAGTTTATCTATTTGTTTTCCCATATTTTGCCAGAAGTAAATGTTTGAGAGAGAGAGAGAGAGAGAGAGAGAGAGAGAGAGAGAGAGAGAGAGAGAGAGAGAGAGAGAGAGAGAGAGAGAGAGGTTATGTAACCTTGAGGTCCTGCCTGGGTTAGGCTTGCTATGGGTTGGTCAGGGTCAGGTTACCAGGAAGCCTCATAGAGAGGAAGCCCCAGGTCACGCCTCATGTCGGAAGCCCTGTGTTGGAGGTAGTGGTGATGGTGGTGATGGCGATGGTGATGGTGATGATGATGGTGGTGTTGGTGATGATCTACATCTCGTCTGGACACAACCTCCTCAATAAACTCAGACATGTCCAGGGTATCTCACTCAGGTGGACGAAATCTGACTAAGTTTAATGCCTCCAAGACCCAGTTTCTGCTGACCATCTTCTATACATCCAATATTCCGCACACCCTTCCTCCTCGATGGTTCTGTACTTCCTCATCTTGACTCAGTGAACGTAGTAGTAGTAGATGTAGTAGTAGTAGTAGTAGTAGTAGATGTAGTAGTAGATGTAGTAGTAGTAGTAGTAGTAGCAGTAGTTGTGTGTGTGTTACAACGTGACATGTGATCATATAGGGAAGGATACACATCATCTGTCGTGGAGGTGGACCATAAGGCTCAATGTTCAGTGAACCATTAGGAACTACGTCTGTTGTTGTTGTTGTTTATGTTGTTGTTGGTCAGGTGTTGTGGGAGCCCCACAGCAGTAGTTACGGGAACATGGGAATGAGGCCACACTCCCGGTAATGACCGTCGTTTGTCACGCTAATTGACGGCAATGGTTACCGTACCGGTCATCACGTGACCACCACCAGATCACGTGTTCGTCAGCTCGCGCACCATGCTGGTTGGTCACCTTACCTCAGGCCAGCAGAGCCGAACTGCCATAATCGTAATGATAATGATAATGATGATAAAAATAATAATGATAATGAAAATAATGATAATGATAATGATGATAATAATAATATTAATAATAATGATAATGATAATAATAATAATAATAATAATAATAATAATAATAATAATAATAATGATAATAATAATTATAACAAGAAGTAGCGGACGAAAAAGTCCATTGAAGACGTTTTCTTTTCTGGCTCTGATGCTACCTCGCTCACGTGGGAAATAGCGAACATTTGTGAAAGAAAGAAACAAAGAAAGTGATAATTTTGAAGATAGTATTAACAGATATGATAATCATCATGATATACTTTACCTTCATGATTATAGTATTAACTATAATGATAATTATCATGATATACTTCTGTATTATTTCTGTTCGCGTTTCATGTAGGAAGCGTCAGTAACAATATAACACTGGCTACATTACTAGTCTGGAGTTGCCATGTGTGATTTGTGGAAGCCGGACCCTCCCTACCCCACACTGTGTACCTTACCTTCACTACTTCATATATCCTGGTTCAGACCACTGATAGCACGTCGCTCCTCATACACCATCTCACTCCATTTCATTCTATTTATTGCATGCCTTTCGCCCGTCTCAATGGGCAGAACCCGCATCTAACACAAAGATCCTCATTTTAAGTCTCTTTTCACTCATCCTCTCTGTCTGCAGGAACCATGTCGGCCAGCACACCCTGGTTGGCCGTCAGTAAGGTCTCTTACTACCCCATCATATCCTGCAGCATCAAACTGTCCCACACAACAGATCGGCATAATATTTCCCACACGTCCGTCCTCGTGCTTTCTTTTGTGGTTAGTGGCAGACAACGCTCGTTGTCTGTGTTGGACAATCGCATGTTTTCCAAATGGCGTCCTAGCTTCGTCTTTTCGATGTATATCAACTGACTGTTATATTTCTCTCTTGTGTCTCCCCTGATGATGTGATTATTACACGAAAGTGCACGTGGGAACTTATCATGGTTCATTTTCCCCCGTGGACTCATAGGAACATCTTGATCACGCGCAAAATTGTGATCCTTTCCAATATATATATATATATATATATATATATATATATATATATATATATATATATATATATATACATTTTTCTTTTTCTTTCAAACTATTCGCCATTTCCCGCATTAGCGAGGTAGCGTTAAGAACAGAGGACTGGGCCTTTGAGGGAATACCCTCACCTGGCCCAATTCTCTGTTCCTTCTTTTGGAAAATTGAAAAAAAACAAAAAACAAAACCGAGAGGGGAGGATTTCCAGCCCCCCGCTCCCTCCCCTTTTAGTCGCCTTCTACGACACGCAGGGAATACGTGGGAAGTATTCTTAATCCCCTATCCCCAGGGATATATATATACATATTTTTTTTTTTTTTTTTTTTAAACTATTTGCCATTTCCCGCGTTAGCGAGGTAGCGTTAAGAACAGAGGACTGGGCCTTTTTTGGAATATCCTCACCTGGCCCCCTCTGTTCCTTCTTTTGGAAAATTACAAAAGAAAAAAAAAAAAAAAAAAAAAAACGAGAGGGGAGGATTTCCAGCCCCCCGCTCCCTCCCCTTTTAGTCGCCTTCTACGACACGCAGGGAATACGTGGGAAGTATTCTTAATCCCCTATCCCCAGGGATATATATATACATATTTTTTTTTTTTTTTTTTTTAAACTATTTGCCATTTCCCGCGTTAGCGAGGTAGCGTTAAGAACAGAGGACTGGGCCTTTTTTGGAATATCCTCACCTGGCCCCCTCTGTTCCTTCTTTTGGAAAATTACAAAAGAAAAAAAAAAAAAAAAAAAAAAACGAGAGGGGAGGATTTCCAGCCCCCCGCTCCCTCCCCTTTTAGTCGCCTTCTACGACACGCAGGGAATACGTGGGAAGTATTCTTAATCCCCCATCCCCAGGGATATATACATATATATATATATATATATACACACACACACACACACCAGAGGGGGTCATATGGTGCGGTCATATGACAGAAACTGGTTTTGAAGGGTTATGAAAGCTGGCCTGGGATGTGTAGCATATTGACTGGATAAGTGGATGATAAAGTGCTATGTGGTGTTTAGTTAGTGTCATGTGCTGGGAATGTGGGGGTCAGCATGACCTGCGTGGAACTAGAGGTCAGTAAGGAAGAGTTGAGGGAATCACATTGTGAGGAAAGTCTTGGGATATGAATAAAAACTACTGTCATGCATGACGTAGACACATCTGGGATAATCCCAGAATTAGTTTGTGTATTGCTGACAGACTTAAGAACAACATCCTTCATAATGATGTGTTCATGAACCTACATATTATGTATGTGAGACGTGAACTCACATATGCTGTACCTTCGTGGAACTCTTACATAAAGACACATAAAGAAACCGGAAAGAAGGTTAAAGTTGTGGTAAGATCACTGAGTCTAGGATATGAAGAGATATGGGAGAGACGAATGTCATTTATAATTACCAGAAGACTTTGGTCAGCTTGTGATATGATGCATTAATTTAGAGACGTTAGATTTCTCATGTTTGGCAGGGAGGGAACTACCAAACATGACTGGTGTCGTATGATGGAAACACTGAGATGGAATTAAAATGTTTTTCTTAAAAGATGATCAACATTTGGTATTTATTAATCGTGCCTGTAGTTTTTTTTTTTTTTTTTTATACCTTGTCGCTGTCTCCCGCGTCTGCGAGGTAGCGCAAGGAAACAGACGAAAGAAATGGCCCAACCCCCCCCCCCCCATACACATGTACATACACACGTCCACACACGCAAATATACATACCTACACAGCTTTCCATGGTTTACCCCGGACGCTTCACATGCCTTGATTCAATCCACTGACAGCACGTCAACCCCTGTATACCACATCGCTCCAATTCACTCTATTTCTTGCCCTCCTTTCACCCTCCTGCATGTTCAGGCCCCGATCACACAAAATCCTTTTCACTCCATCTTTCCACCTCCAATTTGGTCTCCCTCTTCTCCTCGTTCCCTCCACCTCCGACACATATATCCTCTTGGTCAATCTTTCCTCACTCATTCTCTCCATGTGCCCAAACCATTTCAAAACACCCTCTTCTGCTCTCTCAACCACGCTCTTTTTATTTCCACACATCTCTCTTACCCTTACCTTACTTACTCGATCAAACCACCTCACACCACACATTGTCCTCAAACATCTCATTTCCAGCACATCCATCCTCCTGCGCACAACTCTATCCATAGCCCACGCCTCGCAACCATACAACATTGTTGGAACCACTATTCCTTCAAACATACCCATTTTTGCTTTCCGGGATAATGTTCTCGACTTCCACACATTCTTCAAGGCTCCCAAAATTTTCGCCCCCTCCCCCACCCTATGATCCACTTCCGCTTCCATGGTTCCATCCGCTGACAGATCCACTCCCAGATATCTAAAACACTTCACTTCCTCCAGTTTTTCTCCATTCAAACTCACCTCCCAATTGACTTGACCCTCAACCCTACTGTACCTAATAACCTTGCTCTTATTCACATTTACTCTTAACTTTCTTCTTCCACACACTTTACCAAACTCCGTCACCAGCTTCTGCAGTTTCTCACATGAATCCGCCACCAGCGCTGTATCATCAGCGAACAACAACTGACTCACTTCCCAAGCTCTCTCATCCCCAACAGACTTCATACTTGCCCCTCTTTCCAAAACTCTTGCATTTACCTCCCTAACAACCCCATCCATAAACAAATTAAACAACCATGGAGACATCACACACCCCTGCCGCAAACCTACATTCACTGAGAACCAATCACTTTCCTCTCTTCCTACACGTACACATGCCTTACATCCTCGATAAAAACTTTTCACTGCTTCTAACAACTTGCCTCCCACACCATATATTCTTAATACCTTCCACAGAGCATCTCTATCAACTCTATCATATGCCTTCTCCAGATCCATAAATGCTACATACAAATCCATTTGCTTTTCTAAGTATTTCTCACATACATTCTTCAAAGCAAACACCTGATCCACACATCCTCTACCACTTCTGAAACCACACTGCTCTTCCCCAATCTGATGCTCTGTACATGCCTTCACCCTCTCAATCAATACCCTCCCATATAATTTACCAGGAATACTCAACAAACTTATACCTCTGTAATTTGAGCACTCACTCTTATCCCCTTTGCCTTTGTACAACGGCACTATGCACGCATTCCGCCAATCCTCAGGCACCTCACCATGAGTCATACATACATTAAATAACCTTACCAACCAGTCAACAATACAGTCACCCCCTTTTTTAACAAATTCCACTGCAATACCATCCAAACCTGCTGCCTTGCCGGCTTTCATCTTCCGCAAAGCTTTTACTACCTCTTCTCTGTTTACCAAATCATTTTCCCTAACCCTGTAGTGTTTACACGAAATGTTATTATTCTCAGAACACTGCTGGACCTGTGTGTGTGTGTGTGTGTGTGTGTGTGTGTGTGTGTGTGTGTGTGCCATAAACACATAACAACATATATATAGGCATACAGACAGATAGTCACACGCATCACCACCCGTTACGTAGTGACACACCGGTGACCCAGCAGTCACCAGTGTTGCACACACTTCGGTCAAGTGTGACCACTCAGTATTGCCAGTCGATGATGTACACAATGGTTGCCACGTACTTTCACCAGTCTATTATTCGCACAATTAACCCGGAATATGACTTTGTTCCCCCGAGGAATGTTGTAAGTCATGGAACACAAACAATGAAGTCATTCGTTTTTCATTTCCTTGGTCACCCTTGTGGTTACATGTTGGAGGCCAGCCTGCTGACTATCATCATCATTACTGTTCAACATGATTATGTAAAACAGTTTAATGTTACGTTTATCATTTAGCGACAAAATGACTTACCAAGAACAAGGAACTTGCTGCTGCTGCTGCTACTCCAGGCTTGTGATAGAATATTGACAACAGACAAATGTCTGGTGATGAAATATTAACAAGAGAGAAAGTATAAGTGTAAGTATTAGGAAGGTATGGGTACTGTAGTGGGGGTGGTAAGTATCAGGAAGGTATGGGGCACTGTAGTGGGGGTGGTAAGTATCAGAAAGGGGTATGGGCACTGTAGTGGGGGTGGTAAGTACAGTACAGGATCTTAAAGACGACAGTACTACCCATAAGTATGATAATCCGACCTTTAACCTGACCCTGACCCAGATGAGTGTATGGTGCACGTTTTCATTGGGCAGGTCATATGGCCTCAAGCTGGTCATTCCCTTCATGTGTGGTACAGTTACGAGTCTCTTGTGTGTCGTCCTGAAGATTATTTCTTCTTCATCAGTGTAAAAGTTAAGAACATAATCATAGGGTATTTCCAATATAGTTTATAGCCTCACACTATATGCACGGCTATATGAATCTACCTGAAGATTCAGTATGATCACGTGATTCTCTGGGAATATTACGTGTACCAGAATACGTTTTATCATGTAAGTATAATTACAAAGCATGTCCAGTTTATTTAATGGCATTACAAATGCCTTTCAAATAATCAGATCCTTTGATGATATCAGAATTTTTTTACTTGGGAAATTAGATCATAATGAATTCCCACGAAACCTTGATGATTTAGCATAAATATGATCTCGGAGTGTTGGTGATTCATATCATTTTCGAGATACCTCTGAAGCAGCTTAAATTTTTTTGATACATTGGCGGAGTTGGGGGGCTTTGTCAACCTTTCCTCACTCATTCTCTCCATGTGACCAAACTATTTCAAAACACCCTCTTCTGCTCTCTCAACCACACTCTTTTTATTACCACACGTCTCTCTTACCCTTTCATTACTTACTCGATCAAACCAACCCACACCACATATTGTCCTTAAACATTTCATTTCCAACACATCCACCCTCCTCTGCACAACCCTATCTATAACCCACGCCTCGCAACCAAATAACATTGTTGGAACTACTATTCCTTCAAACATACCCATTTTTGCTCTCCGAGATAACGTTCTCCCTTTCCACACATCCTTCATCGCACCCAGAACCTTCGCCCCCTCCCCCACCCTGTGATTCACTTCAACTTCCATGGTTCCATTCGCTGCTAAGTCCTCTCCCAGATATCTAAAACACTTCACTTCCTCCAACTTTTCTCGATTCAAAGTTACATCCCAACTAACTTGTCCATCAACCCTGCTGAACATAATAGCTTTGCTCTTATTCACATTTACTCTCGACTTTCTCCTTTCACAGTTTCCCAAACTCAGTCACCAACTTCTGCAGTTTCTCACTCGAATCAGCCACTAGTGCGGTATCATCGGCGAACAACGACTGATTCACTTCCCGAGCCCTGTCATCCCCAACATACTACATACCCTTCCCTCTCACCCAAACTCTTGCATTTACTTCCCTAACTACCCCATCCATAAACAAATCACACAATCGAGCAAAGTTGGTCACTCTCACTTACTCAACACGGCTTCGAACCCAGTCAATCTATTACAGTACACACTGGTATCACACAGCATATTCAGGATAGCTGTAAGCAAGCACAACTCTCCACCCTCACAGTACTGTTGACAGTAGACAAAGCTTTTGACAGTGTTGCCCAGCACCTCCTCACCTGACACATTACTGCGCATGCATCAACCTACCTACCATAACTACAAGGACAAAAAGTGCTTGACCAACTTCTTCATAATGTTGATAATGATTGATGATGATAGTAATAACAGTGATGATAATAATGATAATAACAATGATAATGATAATGATAATAATAATAATAATAATAATGATAATAGTGATAATAATAATATTAACAATGATAATAATAATAATAATAATAATAATAATAATAATAATAATAATGATAATAATAATAATAATAATAATAATAATGATAATAATAATAATGATAATAGTGATAATAATAATAATAATAATGATAATAATAATAATAATAATAATAATGATAATAATAATAATAATAATAATGATAATAATAATAATGATAATAATGATAATAATAATAATAATGATAATAATAATAATGATAATAATGATAGTAATAATAATAATAATGATAGTGATAATAATAATAATAATAATAATAATAATAATAATAATAATAATAATACGTTTTTCTTTTATGCTTTTTGAGGTGTACTGGTGGGTGGGTGTATCTGGAATAGTTAGCTAACATATCATAAGGTTAATCAAGTGTTCCAGAACATCACATCAGACTCATGATCCGGTCATGAAGTGTTGATGAAGGTTTTGTATGACTCAGTTATACAGTGTTACTCATGTCAGGGGTGAGGAGTGTTGGATGATGTTGTATGACTAAGTAATACAGTGTTACAAGGGTCTGGGATCTGGGGAGTGGTGGGTGAAGGTGTTCTATGACTCAGTAATACAGTGTTACAGGGGTCTGGGGTCTGGGGTGAGGAGTGGATCTCGAAGTCACAGGAGAGGTGGTGGCTGGAGGGCTGGCCTTGGTGCAGGCAGCGGTGGCCGGCCAGTGAAAGCCCCCGCCAGAGCCGCACCATGTTCAGGCTTCCCTGTCCGTCATGCACCACTTATGTCGTCACTACATGACGGTGTCTGCCGCCAGCCTCCACCGTTGCCTCAAAACCCCATGATTTTCTTGTATTTTTTTTTCATTAATCTTTCATTTTTGTCACAAGAGTTTCCGTTCCTGGTCATTTTGGTGGCGTGGGGTCGGGAGTACCACATCCGTAGCGCACGACCAGCCGTGGACGTGGCTACTGAATATAACCAAAAGGAAACGAAAATTGAAGATGATGTGGGCGTGACCTGGTAGGACAGGAAATGAAAGGTGGGTCAAAGGTCAAGCCATCGTATCCAGAGGTCGTGCTGTCGTGTTCAACGGTCGTACTTTTGTGCTCAAGGATCGTATCTTCGTTCTGAGGGTTGGTAACATGTTCAAGGGGCGTGTCGTTGTGAACCAGAGATTAATGGTGCATTGTCGGGGATGAAGAATTACGTTCACGTCGTTCCTAGTAGAGAGAGAGAGAGAGAGAGAGAGAGAGAGAGAGAGAGAGAGAGAGAGAGAGAGAGAGAGAGAATAACCCCACCAGTGACACACTCAACAGCTGCTGTGAGGAGTGGAAGGGGTTGCGAGTTGTGTACACCAGGTGTTATCCTGCCCGGCGGATCCATCCTGCAAGACAGAGCCCACACGAGAGCATGATGGTAGACCACCAGTCTGTGGTGGGATGTGATGACAACCTTGCTCACGTTGACACGCCTGACGACAAACGACATCCACACAAGAGCAGTGCAGGTAGTCCTTGGACCCCTCGACGGTCCAACTGGTTCTTGGACCCCTCGACGGTCCAACTGGTCCTTGGACCATTGTTCCCCCTCGACGGTCCAACTGGTCCTTGGACCCCTCGACGGTCCAACTGGTCCTTGGGCCACTGGTCTTTCTTGAGAGTTCTTACAATGAATCACCTTCGTCACAAGTGCATAAGTGATAAAGTTGTAGAATGGGGACGTTTAGTAAAGTGAAATGACTGGTTGGTTAGAACAGCTACTTCAACCACGTACGTGAAACTGGTCAGGAAAGACCTACCAGGGAACCCCACATAGCATGGGACCTCACATAACATGGGGTGCCACATAACATAGGACACCACATAACATGGGACCTCACATAACATGGGGTGCCACATAACATGGGACCCCACATAACATAGGACCCCACATAACATGGGACCTCACATAACATGGGGTGCCACATAACATAGGACCCCACATAACATGGGACCTCACATAACATGGGGTGCCACATAACATAGGACCCCACATAACATGGGACCTCACATAACATGGGGTGCCACATAACATAGGACCCCACACAACATGGGACCTCACATAACATGGGGTGCCACATAACATAGGACCCCACATAACATGGGACCTCACATAACATGGGGTGCCACATAACATAGGACCCCACATAACATGGGACCCCACATAACATGGGGTCCCACATAACATGGAACCCCACATAACATGGGACCCCACATAACATGGGACCCCACATAACATGGGGTCCCACATAACATGGGACCCCACATAACATGGGACCCCACATAACATGGGATCCCACATAACATGGGACCCCACATAACATGGGATCCCACATAACATGTGACCCCACATAACATGGGATCCCACATAACATGTGACCCCACATAACATGGGACCCCACATAACATGGGATCCCACATAACATTTGACCCCACATAACATGGGACCCCACATAACATGGGATCCCACACAACATGTGACCCCACACGGTATGGGATCCCACACCGCATAACACAGTTTGGAAGCAATACTCCTGACACAGGTCGTCCCACCATATTGGACACATGAGTTTCCTGGCAGCAGGTGGCCTCAGCAGTGTCCCACACCAGCAGGTAACAGGGTCAGCCTTGGACCTGTGACCTTATGTGTGGCCACAACCATGGGACACGAGCATGTAACTCTCTCAATGGGGAATTACGCGTTTTCTGCCAATCATCTTTGCAAGTTTATATTGCAATGCAGAAGGAATGAAATAAGATTCAACAATGTAGTTTGCAGCTTGTGAAAGACAGTCTTTCACGTTATCAATAACGGGTTGTTGTACGAACGCATCAGGTTGAGATTCATACAACATTATGATGTGGTTTGATGCTGGAGGGAGGTCAAGTGTCTCAACATGTGGAGTACCTCTCACACCAGACACAAGTGTTTTGATCAGAGTGAGTCGTATGACATTAACAAATTGTCTTCCACAAGAGACATCCAGTTGTTTTGTATCTTATTTCATTCCTCTTTTATAGCAATACAGATGTCGAGGTAACTTGAAGTTATAACAACTTTGTTGCATCTCACTCGACGAAAATATTCCTAAACAGTCCAGTAAGACAAGAAGTAAGGACCGCTCAGTGTGTTATGTGTGGTGACAAGAGTACATCTCAGTGTCATGTATGTACTCATGTTTCGAAATTATTTACATTATTCCATTTTTCAGTGTTAGTGATCAGAAAGTTATCTTGGCTCATCACATAATAACCACACCATCTCTCACAACATTTTTTTTCCATACAAGTTCGTCATTTCCCGTGTTAGTGAGGTAGCGTCAAGAACAATGTTCAAGAGACATGTTGCTGGACTACGTGAACCTAACCATTATGAACATCACATGATAACTAGGGTACGTGAGCCTCAGGAACACTATATGTACCATCATGTTAAGTCTCTCAGCCACCGAAGTCCATCATTCCCCCTGTTATAATATGTTTCCTACATCAACATGAAGGACAGTATGTTACTACAAGTAGCAATATGATATATAACGTTGACTGTTACTTTAATTATAGTATTATCATTACTGTCCAACTCACTGTGATTATGGTCTTATGTTCTTGTTACTTATTCACTGGTTGCCGTCTAACCTTCTCTCTACCAGTTTTTATCATTGTCTCACATTTATTCTCGACTTTTCACAATTATTCTTATGTGTGTAGATCAGACAACACTGTCTGTAACACTGCAGTACTTGGTAGTTACCTAACCCATTAGTGTTAACCAAACTTTACATTAATTACAACGTCATGAGTAGTTAGGTCGTAAGACTGTGATGTTGTTACACTCAGCTGTGTCCTGGAATCAGTACTTGTAGTTATTAAATGGAACATTAAGGTCTGTGTGACTCCACTAATGATTGATTGTTTGAGCTTTCGGCCTATCAGCTGCCAGGGTCATGACGTCCATCAACCTCAAGCTACGATCACCGGACTGTAACACCTGCTTGTTCACCATAATTGTAAGACCACTAACACACTCACTCACCCTGTCTCGTGCATTTAATGTACATCTGATTACACTTCTTTATTGCCATAATTTCTTGATGGTCAAAAATTGTTATCATTATTATTATTATCATTATCATTCTTCTTCTTCTTCTTCTTCTTCTTCTTATTATTATTATTATTATTATTATTATTATTATTATTATTATTATTATTATCATTATTATTATTATTATTATTATTATTATTATTATTATTATTATTATTATCATTATTACTATTATTATTATTATTATTATTATTATTATTATTATTATTATTATTATCATTAGTAGTAGTAATAGTAGTAGTAAGGTAAACTACAGATGAAGGATATCAGTCAGTGATGGAGGTAGGGTCGAGGGTAGAGGGACTTGGGGAGACATGATTTTAATGTACCTTACTGGGTTTAGTGACGCCCACACTGAGCAGACCTGAGGAGAACCGATCACTCGGCCAACACAACATGAAGCCAAGCTGGAGAGTGAGACACCTGCAGAACAATGAGGTAGTGCACGGCTGCAACAGGAGCAGTGTGGAGATGATGAAAAAACAACGATAAAGAATATCAAGATATTGTGTTATGTGAAAAGAAAGTGTGAGAGAGAAATGCCACCATGCTCACACACACACACACACACACACACACACACACACACACACACACACACACACACACGAGAGAGAGCGTCTCGCTTGGTGTGTGGCCATGAAGAATAATGGAGAAGTGACCATTAAACTTTGAGACAAGTTGTGGTGGTGAGAGAGTCTACTGTGGTGGGCAAGGTGTTGAAGGCGGTTATTGTGGGTGTGGTGCTGCTGGTGTGAGAAGTTTACCTTAAGATATGAACGTCAGGTATAACACACACACACACACACACACACACACACACACACACACACACACACACGTGACTAGTCATGTGTGTGACACTTGTTGTCTTGCTTGTGGTTGATGTCGTCCTGTGTTGTCATTCTGGTTTGAACTTTGCTCGATGAAGGTGTCAGTCTTGTGTATTATACACCATTAGGTTGTTATGTTATACATTGAGGAAATGGAGACGATCGTGGTGGCTGAAGGTTGACGAGAGAACAGACAGATCCCGGCGCATGACTGTTCATGTACAGACAGTATGATCTTGTCATCAGAACATTAGTCATGCTCTAAGTTTACGAGGTGGTCACGAGAGGCCACGCTGCTGCTGGACAACACTGGCAGGACACAAGAGACCAAACATAACGTATGAACTTATAGCTTGAGACTTGATCTGTGTTTCCCGTTTTCAGTGTCACCAGCTCCTCGCTCACTGCCAATACTGAGACTCATTTTCTACCCACCGACCCAGCCGACGTGTTGGTCATGGTCCGCTAGTATCGAGAAGCAGTCACACGCTGCACAGTGTAACTCACTAAGGTTCACCTGCTAGACAGAAAACGGTCCAGCTGGCGGTTCTTCAACACTTGGACGTTTGGTGGTCCTTCGGTCGAATGGATGCTGCGGCGCGACGAGGTATCCTGCGGACGGACCGCCTTTGGGCCTACCCTCGTCCAAGGGAAGGAAGTCGAGGCGCTGATAACGGCGGCCCCGACGACGATTCGGGTAACGGTGCACTTCCCCAGACAGCAGCGAGCCGCTACGGGGCTTCCTTCACACAACCCGCTCATGTTAAACCTAATTAGACGCCATATTAGATGCCATTTCGTACTCTCTCGACCTCAGACGGACGACCTTCCATAAGATCGCAAGAGCTCAGTCCCGCCATCAACAGCTTAAACGAGGACCTGCGACCTCGTGCTTTCGCCGTCCTCAGCAACAGGACAGGCAGACAGGAGCACGGCAAGGGGCGCCTCTCCCGTCACGCCGTCAGTACGATACGTCTCTGTGACCAACAGATCCCTGTCCGTGTGTGGGGGTGGCACGAGGTCGTGCCAGGAACATTGTTACTTCATTTATCACTCTCTCTACCAGGCTCACCATCTGACACCATTGGTGGCGTTCGCTTCGTTGATATATGTATTCAGGTCTTCCTGTAATGCTATGGAACCTTCCTCCGCATCCATCATCTTTTATAGTATGGTCGACAAACTTACAAATGACACAGCTCATACCACTGTGTGTGTGTGTGTGTGTGTGTGTGTGTCTGATGCAGATACCAGAGGACGGAGGAGGCAACCTTGTGGGAGACCCACCGGAGATGGTAACCCAGCCGGACGTTAACCTTTTGTAAGCCAGTTATTGTTTTTACTTGTCATCTCCAGATCATGTACCCAGGAGAACCGTGTGACCAGATCCAGTGACCCACTCACTGTACGGTGGACAGTGACCCACTCGTACTGCAGGGTGGACAGTGACCCACTCACTGTACGGTAGACAGTGACCCACTCACTGTACGGTGGACAAGGACCCACTCACTGTATTTACTTTATATATGGAAACTATCCTCTTGTGCCCAACAATAAAGTTCCAGTCAGTTGGAAAATATCTGATGAGAGAAGTAATGATGGATGACCAATAGTTAAAAGTGCCTGAGAACAGGAGGGGTTAAGCCGAGGTCAGGTCACGAGGACAGGAAGGGTCAGGTCACGGGGGAAATAAGGGTCAGGTCGGGAAGACTTACTTTTTTCCTGCTGGGTCACATCCGGGGAGGAGGGGCAGGTGATCACCCGCCTCCACACATCAGTTTGGACGAGGAGACTTGAGAAGGGTCACACCTGAAGCTGGTGGGGACCACGGCTACCAGGACACACACACACACACACACGCCGGGGTGTAGCGGTGAGCACTACTGACCGCCGTGCGTACACGGGCCGCCAGGGATCACACCCGCATAATTTCCTATCCTGATCGTGACAGCAGGTCTACAGTCCCCCCAGCTGTTCATCCTCCTCGAGGGCTGGTCGTTTGGATGACTAAAGTTGAAATGATACAGATGAGGAAGGCGAGCGCTTCTGCCAGGATATACTAGACTTTGAACACCGCCACCAAGGATCACATAACGAGAACGTGATGGCAGATTAGATAAGTGAAAGTGATGTACAGAACAAATCTTCTGTGATCACTTTTGTTTAACATTTGTGTCAATATATGTTGATTATGATTTATATGTTGTTGCTTGTCTGACTTTATGTGAATAAAATGTGCATATTTGCCGCCCGTTGTCCAACTGGAAGTAGGCTAATTTCAAAC
This sequence comes from Panulirus ornatus, assembly GCF_036320965.1. Taxonomy (NCBI): domain Eukaryota; kingdom Metazoa; phylum Arthropoda; class Malacostraca; order Decapoda; family Palinuridae; genus Panulirus; species Panulirus ornatus. Next base: position 9,980,306 of record NC_092241.1, read on the forward strand.
TATCATCGTCCAGGTGACAAAAGCAATGTTTGAAGTGATTAATATTCTTTTGTCTCTCCTTTTAACGCATAAGCAATGAGGGAATAACACTTACCACCCAGAAACAAACATTATGTTACACAGTCTTTATAATATAAGTCAACCAGCCAATGATGAGGCTTCTCAGAATATACTACAGAGAAGCAGATCCATACAAGATGTCGCCTCACTCCCACACATTAACTCTGTGTGGTTAGAGGCTGTGGTAGTGATGTGTGGTTAGAAGCTGTGGCAGGGACATGGTCGGGATGAACGTGTGAGCCATCATATATAAGCTAGGGTCTAGTGAGGTCACCCAGCCTAGTATTACATGCAACTTGTAAACATAAGTCATGACACACATGCATTACTCTGTCACGAACTACACTGACTTGTGCAGGCTCAGTATAACAACATACCGAACCTCGTTAAGGCACACTACACATATCTTGGGAGCTGAAGGTCACATGGTCATTATCTCAGTGGGTCTCATTAGAGAGGAACTTGTGTACCGTCCCCAGCCGTTCGTCCCTGTAGTATCCCAAGGGTCAGACGGCTGAAGGTATAAAAGTCTTTACACAAACCGAAAATTCCTCCATGGCCACGGGTGGGGCCCCTGCCCGCCTCTCTCTACCACTACAGTCGTCTTCATCCACTAAGTTGTCCTCCCTTAATCTGTGCCGCCAAAAGCCTCCGAAGTTTGGGTTTCGATGCGACTCCGTCATTTGTTCGTCCTCAGTGGACTGGTCACCAGTGCCTGGGTCAACCTAGTCCAGAAAGGACAGGCCCTGGTGAGTTGTGGTGTTAAAGATGACCTTCACACTCCCCCAGTAAAGTCACGCCTTTGTGAGCAGAAATATTAGTGATGTTGACAGCAGCTCAGTAAGGTCAGAGCTAAGAGTTGTGTATAACATCGTCCAGACTTAAGTCTAGTAAGGTCAAGGTCAAGGGTTATGTTAGAGACCATCATCATACTAGTCGTCTAGTATGGTCAGACTTGTGTTTATGTCTGGGAACTTCCTCAATCTGGTCCAGTAAGGTCAGGGCTGTAGGTCCTTAGGGTAACTTATCGGCTTCCCTGGGGTGGGTCCTTCCCTCTCACATCCTACCAGGATACACAGGCGCCATGTCTCACCTCCCGCTATGTCCCAAGGTCCTCGCCTTCAGCTTTGATCCTAGAATATGTGGGATTCGAACCCAAAATTGCACCAATAAGTCGAACCAACGGTCACTATCACCAGTGTAGAGGAATGTCCCCTTAACTACCTCGAATGCTGTAGGAAGGACTTAGCCATAAGATCCTCGACCACACTTTAGTCTCTCTATCAAAAAGGTAAACGTGAAGGTGGTACCATTCAGCAGCAGAGCCCTGAGCCTCACCCCAGCCCTGCCTCATGCACACTTGTCATCACACCAGAACACCGAAGGATCGTTTGGTAGCCAAAACATATTTTGATCAATGGCGAAATTACGTTAGATTACATTGGACTGAGATGTTTAGGGAGATGAACACGACGTATTGTAGACTCAAGCTGGAGCATGTAGCTGCAGTCTGGTCTCCTCACGAGGAGACCCACGGTAGGAATTAGGCAAGAGAAGTGCACACACACACACACACACACACAGACGGGAAGAAGCAATATATTTACAACTGAATTATGGACCCATGGAACAAGGTAAGCCAAGTGTACTGCTGGAAGATTTGTATGGTGAAGATGAAGGATAAGAGGCAAAGGCACTACTCATAGATGCATGTCAGATATATACATAGTACACCCACACACCTGCCACGCTCCTGCGTCCTACTGTCTGACCGACCACTGGCTGCTCAAGTGCCGTTGGCCAGCATGAGGGCTGTGAAAACCGGAGACAATTGCCTCATCCTAGAGGGTGACCTAGACCGATCCCATGTAATACATGGGTGATGGTAGTCGACCCAAGTAGTAGATGTAAAGTATTGAGGTGGCGTCACAGTGAGAGAGTGTCTCAGTATGAGGTTATGTAACACGAAGTAAACTGCTGGACGCTCGATGTGAAAAGGAATTAATCATAATAGATTTGAAGAGAGAGAATTGGACCTATGTGATATACAGGGGTCGACGTGTTATCAGTGGACTGAACCAGGGCACGTGAAACGTCTGGGTTAAACCACGGAAAGGTCTGTGGGGCCTGGATGTGGATGGGGAGCTGTGGTTTCGGTGCATTATACATGACAGCGGGAGATTGTGAATGAATGTGCCTTTTCTTACTTTGTTCCTGACGGTACCTCGCTAACGGGAGAAATGGCGATCAAGTATAAGAAATTCATATATGTATATATATATAAAGAGGGTTAGGGCTGTGTCCCGCTGCAGACGGGTTGGGGGGGGGATCAAGGCGACGGTTCAAGGCGATGGGTGACTTATGTCTGGGATTTCCTGTTAAGCAGCCAACTTACCTCGCTGGAGCACAACGCTATGTACGACCCTTGAACGCACTGGTGCGACCCTTGAGCGCACTGGTACGACTCTTGAACGCACTGGTACGACCCTTGAACATAACTGTAAGACCCTCGAGCATTACAGTGCGAACTAAAGTACGACCATTTGCTCACGATGGTACAGCACTCTAGTATGATGGTACTACACTTGTGCACGAATGTACGACCCTTGCTCACGAAGGCACAGCACTCTAGTATGATGGTACTACACTTGTGCACGAATGTACGACCCTTGGTCAAGGAGATGCACGTCTTGAATGAGCTCAAGGGTCATACCCTCGTACTCCAGTCATATCGTTGTTTACCATGGTCGTACCTGTTTACTCAAGGGTCGTATTATCATCATTATCATTATTATCATTATCATTATTATTATTATTATTATTATTATTATTATTATTAATATTATTATTATTATTATTATTATTATTATTATTATTATTATAGAACTGTGGGGGCCATTTAACAAGGCCACCACAACTTCGAATCATCGTTGTAGTGCAGGAGCTGGGAGATGGGCATGGCGGCCGGTGGTGTGGGCGTGGTGGAGGGTGGTGTGGGCGTGGGGAGGGTGGTGTGGGCGTGGTGGAGGGTGGTGTGGGCTGTATGTTACCTGCCCCTCACTACATAGGTCAAGGTGGCGCCCTGATCCTGGTAATATATGGAAGATGAGGCCAGGGTGAGAGTGGTGAGGCCAGGGTGAGAGTGGTGAGGCCAGGGTGAGAGTGGTAAGGCCAGGGTGAGAGTGGTGAGGCAGGGTGAGAGTGGTGAGGCAGGGTGAGAGTGGTGAGGGCTGTGGGATAACCCTTCTCGACCTTTGACCTAAGATGCACCATGACATACTTGGACACCCTCATCGTCCTACTCCTCACCTTTGACCGGTCATTCTCAGACTGTACATTACTGTACAATAAAGATGTTGGAGTAGAATGGTTCAACCAGACACGAGTGTTGTGAGGTCATGACGAGCTGGTGTGACCTACCCTTCCTCAGGTGGTGAGGTCATGTATAGTGTGCGTCTGACCTCCTTACCTCTGGTGAATGTATGGGGTCCTGGGTCAGCCGCGTGACTTGGCTGTGGGGCACAGTAGTGACCCGTGGCAGGAGGCAAGAGAGGGAAGACGAGAGTGTAGGGTAAGTAGATGATATGTTTGTTGTGTTGGGTGAAGTGGTACGCCGGGTTGCTCAACACTTGACTGTATCACGTTAAGATCTTCATCAGGTGCCATACAAGGAGGGCTTAATCCTCGGTATCCCCACAGTAACTACATATATGCGCCAGTACCGTCCTCCACAGTGGAGCAAGTCTTGGAAATGTTCGAATACTTTCAATATTTTGAGCGTGTCTGACTTGTTTCCTTTTTTCATATTTCCAGCTTCCAAATACCATAGATTTTCGTGACCGAATTTTCCGTAAGAATCATCCGACATATCGATGTATCGCTATGTACTTGTCATGATTCTGACATCATCTCCAACATGTGATTCCAGTGTTTCTATTGTGTCTTACATGACGAAGGATAATGATGACTTTAAGTTAAAGCATTGTATTACGTCCCAACCCCCGTGGGTCACGTCCCAACCCCTGTGGGTCACGTGCCAACCCCCGTGGGTCATGTGCCAACCCCCGTGGGTCACGTGCCAACCCCTGTGGGTCACGTGCCAACCCCCGTGGGTCACGTGCCAACCCCCCTGGGTCAGCCTCATGTTATATTTTCACATCCACTCTGATAATTCTTGATTCACCACAAGTTTCACTTTATTATGCTTGACTAAAACCCAATGTGTAGACCAAATCCTTGTGTGGTGCGGCGTTACATGTTCTCCCATGGTCCAAGAACATATAAGTCGTCCACAATTACATCTTCTGTTCACACCACAACTAACTCTGTCATACTAATCTACAGTTTTCACACGGGATTGTATTATCTTTACAAGTGATCATATATTTACGTTCCGATTGTATTTTGTAACGTTTTACATACAACAATACACGTCAGAGACACTGGTGTATATGTGTGTGTGGTGTGTATGTGTGTGTGTGTGTGTGTGTGTGTGTGTGTGTGTGTGTGTGTGTGGACATGTGGAGGGAGGTATCACGATGGAGTGCAGTTTTCTCATGGTACGTCTGTACTTCAGTGTGGGGCTCGCTCAACTTTCCCCAGTTACCACATAACTGGCCACCCTTGTCCAACATCCACCACCACACCTGAACAACCCTCCCTCACACTCCCAGCCTCTCATTATCATCATCATCATCATCATTATCATCATCATCATCATCATCATCATCATCATGATCATCATCATCATTATCCTCCTCCTCCTCATATCATCATTATCCTCATCATCATCATTATTATCATCATCATAATCAAGCCTTGACAACATCTTATGTACATTTTAATTCGATATTTTCAGTTTGCTTTTAGTATTTCTTCCTGACCAGTTTATGTTGCCATTTACATGATGACTGAACACGTTCAGGTCTTGATCATGTGCCACAACCCGTGAGGCTAGACCCAGGCTGCCTCAGGGTAACTAACCCTCTTGCTCCTCAGAACTGAGACACTGTCTCTCAGTTTTCATTTCTTATCCTTCTTCTGTCTCCTCTCTGCCTCTCCTGAACATAACAACCAAATAGAACCCTCAGTTCAACTTACATTCCTCATCTGCTTCTTTACACGACAGAAAACCTCTTCCATTAACACACTGTTTCATCATAGTTTGTAACAGACACCAGTATAATGGCCATCCTCTACACTAACACCATAGGAACTTCGTCCAGTGACGTAAGGTCCTCAGGTTGCACACGATGTGTCCCATATATTTCAGGTTGGACCTGCTCCCACCAACCACCTTCCCAACATCCACTCATCATACGAGTCCAGGTGTGGGGCCTTCATTCCAACCTGCTCCCGCACACCAGTTGGCTGGAGTTACTCACTCAGTAGTACAGGAGGGTTTACAATGGATGCCATATAAACCAAACGTCGCACACAAAGTATACTGGCTCTCGGGCATACTGGACCCCTGGTTCCTAGTTATACTACATAATGGTATCCAGGTAGACTACATTATGCCTCCCAGGTAAACTACATTATGCCTCTCAGGTAGACTGTATCATGGTTGCCAGGTAGACAATCCCTGGATCCATCGCAGAAATTACCGTAACCAGGTTCTCGGTGAGCAGCACTTGGTCCCCAGCCGAGACCACCTGATCTCCAGTGTGTGTCGTATATCCTGGGGGACTGTGCAGGTCCCCAGGCGGGAGCACCTGGTCCCCAGTGATAATACCTATTTGGAGTCACTAAGACCTGCAGGACCTGATGGGAGTCACTAAGACCTGCAGGACCTGATGGGACCACCTGAGAAGTTTGTGTACATCTCGGGAATCAAGGTTAATCGTTGAGTGTTATCTTGACGTCCTGCACAACACAGCACACGTCCGCCGCCACCTGCTCATAAGAGAACTGCAGGAAATTCCTGTCGCGTGTGGTTATAATGTGTCCAGTACCAGGAGATCCTTCCAGAGGATCTAGTAGTGCAATATATGGTGATGAATGGAAGGCAAATTTGGCTTTACAAATGGGCGATTTACCGTGTTGCAAGTCCTTAAGGTCCCGGACAGCTACAGTGAGGACTGGGAACATATCGGTGGTATTAACTTAAGGTCCCGGACAGCTACAGTGAGGACTGGGAATATATCGGTGGTATTAACTTAAGCTGTTGTAATTCATCGACGTTGAAGGTTGTAATTTCCTGACGTTGATGGATGTGATGTGCTGGAACGTAGATCTGGATTCCATAGTACATATCGCTGCTGGAACGTAGATCTGGATTCCATAGTACATATCGCTTCAGACAAGTTTATATTCCTCTATTACATCAAAGACAAACCTGCATTGCCTCTCACATACAGAACCAGTCCCTAGTAACCCTGCCAGTATACTAGCCACCACCCTAGTAACCCTGCCAGTATACTAGCCACCATCCCTAGTAACCCTGCCAGTATACTAGCCACCATCCCTAGTAACCCTGCCAGTATACTAGCCACCACCCTAGTAACCCTGCCAGTATACTAGCCACCATCCCTAGTAACCCTGCCAGTATACTAGCCACCACCCTAGTAACCCTGCCAGTATACTAGCCACCATCCCTAGTAACCCTGCCAGTATACTAGCCACCATCCCTAGTAACCCTGCCAGTATACTAGCCACCACCCTAGTAACCCTGCCAGTATACTAGCCACCACCCTAGTAACCCTGCCAGTATATTAGCCACCATCCCTAGTAACCCTGCCAGTATACTAGCCACCACCCTAGTAACCCTGCCAGTATACTAACCACCATCCCTAGTAACCCTGCCAGTATACTAGCCACCATCCCTAGTAACCCTGCCAGTATGCTAGCCACCATCCCTAGTAACCCTGCCAGTATACTAGCCACCACCCTAGTAACCCTGCCAGTATACTAGCCACCATCCCTAGTAACCCTGCCAGTATACTAGCCACCATCCCTAGTAACCCTGCCAGTATACTAGCCACCACCCTAGTAACCCTGCCAGTATACTAGCCACCACCCTAGTAACCCTGCCAGTATATTAGCCACCATCCCTAGTAACCCTGCCAGTATACTAGCCACCATCCCTAGTAACCCTGCCAGTATACTAGCCACCATCCCTAGTAACCCTGCCAGTATACTAGCCACCATCCCTAGTAACCCTGCCAGTATACTAGCCACCACCCTAGTAACCCTGCCAGTATACTAGCCACCACCCTAGTAACCCTGCCAGTATATTAGCCACCATCCCTAGTAACCCTGCCAGTATACTAGCCACCACCCTAGTAACCCTGCCAGTATACTAGCCACCACCCTAGTAACCCTGCCAGTATATTAGCCACCACCCTAGTAACCCTGCCAGTATACTAGCCACCCCCTAGTAACCCTGCCAGTATACTAGCCACCATCCCTAGTAACCCTGCCAGTATACTAGCCACCATCCCTAGTAACCCTGCCAGTATACTAGCCACCATCCCTAGTAACCCTGCCAGTATACTAGCCACCATTCCTAGTAACCCTGCCAGTATACTAGCCACCATCCCTAGTAACCCTGCCAGTATACTAGCCACCACCCTAGTAACCCTACCAGTATACTAGCCACCACCCCAGTAACCCTGCCAGTATACTAGCCACCATCCCTAGTAACCCTGCCAGTATACTAGCCACCATCCCTAGTAACCCTGCCAGTATACTAGCCACCATCCCTAGTAACCCTGCCAGTATATTAGCCACCATCCCTAGTAACCCTGCCAGTATACTAGCCACCATCCCTAGTAACCCTGCCAGTATACTAGCCACCACCCTAGTAACCCTGCCAGTATACTAGCCACCATCCCTAGTAACCCTGCCAGTATACTAGCCACCATCCCTAGTAACCCTGCCAGTATACTAGCCACCACCCTAGTAACCCTGCCAGTATACTAGCCACCACCCTAGTAACCCTGCCAGTATATTAGCCACCATCCCTAGTAACCCTGCCAGTATACTAGCCACCACCCTAGTAACCCTGCCAGTATACTAGCCACCATCCCTAGTAACCCTGCCAGTATACTAGCCACCATCCCTAGTAACCCTGCCAGTATACTAGCCACCACCCTAGTAACCCTGCCAGTATACTAGCCACCACCCTAGTAACCCTGCCAGTATATTAGCCACCATCCCTAGTAACCCTGCCAGTATACTAGCCACCACCCTAGTAACCCTGCCAGTATACTAGCCACCACCCTAGTAACCCTGCCAGTATATTAGCCACCACCCTAGTAACCCTGCCAGTATACTAGCCACCCCCTAGTAACCCTGCCAGTATACTAGCCACCATCCCTAGTAACCCTGCCAGTATACTAGCCACCATCCCTAGTAACCCTGCCAGTATACTAGCCACCATCCCTAGTAACCCTGCCAGTATACTAGCCACCATTCCTAGTAACCCTGCCAGTATACTAGCCACCATCCCTAGTAACCCTGCCAGTATACTAGCCACCACCCTAGTAACCCTGCCAGTATACTAGCCACCACCCTAGTAACCCTGCCAGTATACTAGCCACCATCCCTAGTAACCCTGCCAGTATACTAGCCACCATCCCTAGTAACCCTGCCAGTATGCTAGCCACCATCCCTAGTAACCCTGCCAGTATACTAGCCACCATCCCTAGTAACCCTGCCAGTTTACTAGCCACTATCCCTAGTAACCCTGCCAGTATACTAGCCACCACCCTAGTAACCCTGCCAGTATACTAGCCACCATTCCTAGTAACCCTGCCAGTATACTAGCCACCATCCCTAGTAACCCTGCCAGTATACTAGCCACCACCCTAGTAACCCTGCCAGTATACTAGCCACCACCCTAGTAACCCTGCCAGTATACTAGCCACCATCCCTAGTAACCCTGCCAGTATACTAACCACCATCCCGAGTAACCCTGCCAGTATACTAACCACCAGTCCCTAATAACCCTGACAGAGTCAATATATTTACTAACCCCATAATACCATCCCCTGGGTCAGTATCCTTGGTATGATTGGAACTAAGGAACTCTCTTGGCTTTACCACATTAATACATTGCAAAGAATATTTCTATAAAAGTTTGTTTCCTGTTTGGAACTGGACCATGATTTACTTGTAGTACATAAAATGTTCTCTGTGTCAACCATGTCCTCCACATACAGTGTGATGCTCAGGCTGCTCCTCCAATCGTGTCAGTATCAACCATTCGTGTGACCAGTAACCAGTCCCTCCCTCCATAACTGCCCTACACGTCACATGACTCGCTTCGTCACTTTCTCTTTTCTCCCACAGTTTTCATGGTCGGTGTGTTGACGTAATAGATCATATGCCCGTCGCTCGTCTCAGCCACAACACGAAACTCAACCTCTTGCCTCCCATTCTCTGTTAGTGTTCTACTTTTCCTGGACTTTATCCTTGTTCATCCTCATTCCTCACGCTTCCCTTCCCTCACATCTCAACTTCCACATTAACTTGTCTCACATTTCACGACTGTATCATTACTTAACATTTTTCTTCAGTAAAGTCAACTTGTTCTTCATTAAGCTCACTTTGTCGGTTACTTTGCCCTGGGAAGGACTTGTCCTGTGTGACTCTCATGTGACCATCGTATAGTTCAACCCATCACCTGTCGTAGACCATCAGATCTACAGAGCACATCACCTACCACATAATAACCAGCCTTCATAACACAACCCCTTCCACATACCGACGACCTACATAACACCTGCCATACATCAACTTACATAACACAACACCTGCCATATAGGAACGACCTACATTACACAACACCTGCCATATAGGAACGACCTACATAACACAACACCTGCCATATAGGAACGACCTACATTACACAACACCTGCCATGTAGCAACGACCTACATAACACAACACCTGCCATATAGGAACGACCTACATAACACAACACCTGCCATATAGGAACGACCTACATAACACAACACCTGCCATATAGGAACGACCTACATAACACAACACCTGCCATGTAGCAACGAGTCAACATAACACCTGCCGTACAACATCGACCTACATAACACAACACCTGCCATGTAGCAACGAGTCAACATAACACCTGCCGTACAACATCGACCTACATAACACAACACCTGCCATGTAGCAACAAGTCTAAATTATACAATACTAGTTGCCATACCTGGGGAGAGGGGCGCTGTATATGTTGGCCCACAGGGTGACCCTCTACCAGGATTCCTCTGTGAGAGGAACCTTTTTGATGTAGCAAAGGGGGGGGGGGGGGTTCTCCACTACTCTGTGGTGTCAGAACACTGGTGTCAGATGTGCAGGATCATTAGAACACTGGTGTCATAAATTACTTTTGTGTTATAACATTTGTGTCATATCATATTTACGTCATTAGCCTGATGTAATTTTTTACTTTTGTCAGAATGTTTTTGTTTTGTGTGACTGGTTCAGAACACTGGTGTTACTACAGTGTCATGTGAAAATTGTGTAACATATGTTACTACCTTGAAGTGGTCCTTGTCAACACCTCGGTCCGTCATACTGGACCTCTAGTGACAAAGTTCCTCTCCCTCTACCGCCACACTATAAACACCTTCCTCCAGTGGATACAGCAGAGTGGGTCATTCAGTGTCTGAGTGGGTCATGCAATGTCTGAGCGGGTCATGTTGTGTCTGAGTGGGTCATGCAGTGTCTGGGTGGGTCATGCAGTGTCTGAGCGGGTCATGTAGTGTCTGAGTGGGTCATGCAGTGTCTGAGCGGGTCATGTAGTGTCTGAGTGGGTCATGCAGTGTCTGAGCGGGTCATGTTGTGTCTGAGTGGGTCATGCAGTGTCTGGGTGGGTCATGCAGTGTCTGAGCGGGTCATGCAGTGTCTCTTCTACTGCTGCCACTCGTACATGATACACAATGATCGGATGATTCACTTCCAGTTCATTAGCTGGAAACATTGTAAGGTGCTGGAGCTGTCTTTTTTCCCGTTGTACTGAAGAGTTGGTGTTCTGGCCTGGGACCGTGCATGGTCCTTCCCAGGGAGTGAGCAGCCCTCCGTGACGGTGGAGTGTTAAGACTGAGAAGACCTTCACTGAGTAAGTAGCGGCAGATAGGCTCGTGCGGTCGAGAGTGTAATTCATGGGCAAGTTGAGTATAGCCTCGTGAGTCATGTCCGGCCAGATGTGAGTAATATAATGAGGCAACTAACATTTTTACACCAGGTCCTCTGTGAATTGCGTCACACCTGAGTTACCAAGACGCGGTGAGGACCTTGTGTGTGAGTCAGCCAGAAAGGACGTACAGCAGCCAGCAGGTGTCAGGGTAATATAGCCAGGGACACGAACGTCTCCTCAGGCCAGCAACCACTGTGGTGTTCACCCAGTGTTCCATCCAGTACGTGACCATGACCCACCCACCTGCCCCTCTCACTATGAAGAAAGTGACACACTTGAAATGATGATTCACTGCCATGTGTCATACATCCACACAGCTATAATATATATATATATATATATATATATATATATATATATATATATATATATATATATATATATATATATATATATATATATATTATCCCTGGGGATAGGGGAGAAAGAATACTTCCCACGTATTCCCTGCGTGTCGTGGAAGGCGACTAAAAGGGGAGGGAGCGGGTGGCTGGAAATCCTCCCCTCTCATTTTTTTCAATTTTCCAAAAGAAGGAACAGAGAAGGGGGCCAGGTGAGGATATTCTCTCGAAGGCCCAGTCCTCTGTTCTTAACGCTACCTCGCTATCGCGGGAAATGGCGAATAGTATGAAAGAAAGAATATGTATATATATATATATATATATATATATATATATATATATATATATATATATATATATATATATATATATATATATTTTTTTTTTTTTTTTTTGTGTGTGTGTGTGTGTGTGTCACATATTGTGTGACTATCTCGTCTTTCCTTCTCTAGTCTTATGTCCACATATACCGTGTCTATATTGACTGCTTTCTGGTATGGCTCGATTCGTTCTCACATATTTTCTGACTACTTAACTTGCTCAGTTTCCTGTTGTACTCACTAGTTGAACAGTTCTTCTCTACCTCAGAGAACTGTTCCCCGTGGATGTCCTCACAGCCATTGAGATACGTAATCATGTTTGTGTTGTACTTTCCTCCAGCGTCCATGATTGCTGGTTCCTCTCTGTATGATGACCCTTGTTACGTGCAGTTTCAGTTGCCTTCCATAGGACTTCCTTGACAAAATTATACGTTGCTTATCCCCTTGATAGTTTGACCTTTACAACTAATCATCGATTTGTTTTGACTATAATTTTCAAGTTTGTTCCAGTCGTAGTTTTCTATAACAACAGCTGTCAGTTGAACGGTTTTCCTTCTCGTCCTTTTTGACGATATTATGACATAACCGTCATCCACTTTCTTAGTCATACTGTTTCTGAGCAACGTCTTAAATGGCCTGTCCAGTTTTTGAGTACATTCTTTGAATATACACGATGGGATTTCATCAGAGCAATATGCCTTATACTGATGTATATCTTTTATGAACTTATGTAACAACCTCTGCACTTGGTCTTCCTTATCCCATGTAGTTAAGAACCGCGCGCTGTCCTCTGTTGTCAGTACATGTTGGAACACCACACCAGCTTCTCATTACCTGTTTCACCGACCTATCTCTCTTTGAGTCCCTCAGCCTGAGTATCTCTCCTCAGATATTGTATGTACCTGACACACCCGTGTTTGAGGGCACGGAGGGAAAGTATGTGGCTAGGCAGACAGGTAGGGAGAGAACTGGCAGTGAATATTAGTCCCTGAATCTGCAAGAAATTCATGTGAGTTACATGGCGTCTGTGAAGGAGGAGGACCCGAGACATGAAGGTGGGAGGAGGGAGGGGCAACGGTCACTTGAGGACGACGGTTATTACGTCATCGGGAACTCCACCAGCAGGAGGGAAGTGATGTGTGAAGAACAAGATTTCCTGGCGGGTGAAAACATACAAAACCATAATATTGTGAGCACACGAAATGTTCCTCTGGCTCGTGGCAAACATTAACACAACCAGGTTAATAACGAATAAGAACGGCTACAAGATGAGAGCCGTTCTCTTAGGAGGAACAAGATGACATAATGAAAACAAACAATGATTTTGCTAGAAAATGCCACATACTGAACGATCCAGGAACGGTTCACGACATATTGTACGGTTCACGACATATTGTACGGTTCATGACATTATTTACCATAAGTCTGAAGATGAATTAAACGTGTAAATATATTTTTTTCTCGTTTCCCTGTTAGGGATGACGCGTGGGGAAGGTGTTGTGGTCCCTGTCAGGGATGACGCGTGGGGAAGGTGTTGTGGTCCTGTTATCATTTAGTGAGATGTTATGACTTGCCGAGAGACGACATTTCCCAACCTTCAGAAGTAAAACATTAAACAAATGTTGCCTTCTACATTTAACCTTTAAGACCGAGATACCAATACGGGAAGACTTGGACAAGCGATTTGTTGATATTCTTTATATATGGTTCTTTTGGTATCATAAGAATTGCCTGAGGTAAATATGTAAAAGAGTGACTTTAAGAATAGTTATGTTTGCCAGGGAAACACATGAGTCAGGATCATAATATAAAACTAGGAAAGTTTTCCTCCATCTAATGTGTATCATACTTAGTCCACGAGCCTCAGGCGTGTGGGTCGTGAGGGTATTTCATCTCAACAACTTTGTTCAGCTTTCTGTATGGCCTCAAGCATCAAAGGTCCGTAATTGTGTCTATTTTAGGCTCAGAAAAGAGTTCTTGCTGGGTGTCCCACCATTGTTCCTGTGTCACTCTCCTCCTCATACATGACAGCACCTGATTCTCGGCTGCCCTCACCACCACACTACAGAGAGAATCACGAAGGATCTGTGACCCATGGCCAGACCGTGCCCAAGGCCCTCGCCACCACAACCAGACTCCCTCCTCTCCCGTCTGACGGTGAAGTGACTTTTAAGAACCTGAGTGTCGTCCCGTTGACCTCACATGACCCCGCCTGCTTCCTTCTTTTCCTGGACTTTGTCGTGCCGATGACGTAGCCTTCTGGAATCACGATTTCCATTTCATCCATCTTACCCGAAGGTCCAGACCCCCTTCACCCCCCCTGGTGGGGAGCATCTTCTCCACACTACCTCCACACAGTGTCAACCATGTTCCCCTGTTCACCTATCATTTTCTGTGGTGTAGTACAGTAGGTTCACGCTTCACGATAAAATGTTACCCATCTAAATACTTGAAGATTTTGTCTTATCACGTGCCAGTCTTACTTCATGACAAAATTTCATGGAAGTTAGTCATTAAATTGTTCACTCTGTCTGTCTGTCTGTCTGTCTGTCTGTCTGTCTCGTCAGGGCCGGCCACGAGCTAGTTCTGAGGGTGGTCGTATGTGCCTCACGGTCACGTGTGTAAACACAGAAAAACTTGGAGTGCGGTAATTCCCCGGCCGACCAGGGTCACCACTCCTGCCATTCCTCTGGTTAGTAATCTTATGAGCACTCACTTGCCCACCGCCCACTTCAGCCCACCCATCACCCTCCTGGCCGCCCACCCTGCCATATGAAGCACCACCCACCTTGTGGTCTGTACGGATGACGCCTTGAATAACACCCTTCCTGACCTGCTGTGTCTGTGTTACCTGACCTGGTGAGGCGCTGTCACCTGACCTGCTGTGTCCATATTACCTGACCTTGTGTGGCATTATTGCCAGACCTGGTGTGACTATATTATCTGACCTGGTGTGCCGATAATACCTGACCTGGTGCGTCTATGTTACCTGCCCTGGTGCGTCCATATTACCTGACGTGATGTATCCATATCACTTGACCTGTGGCGTTATTACCTGACCTGATGTGTCAATGTTACCTGACCTATTGTGTCCATGTTACCCGGCCTGGTACTGAAAAAGTGTGCCTCTGAACTTGCACCTGTGCTTGATCGTCTGTTCCGTTTTTGTTTAAAAGACAAAACTTTTCCTTCTTTGGAAACTTGCATTGATACATCCCATCCTTAAGGAGGATGACCGTTCTGACCTCCTCTAACTATCGTCCTGTTGCTTTGACATCTACCATTTCCAGAGTCTTTGAATCCCTCCTCAACTCCCATATCCTTTGATACCTCGAAAATCGCAGTCTTCTCTCTGATCACCAGTATGGCTGCCGTAAGGTGAGATCCACTGGTGATATTCTTTCCTATCTTACTAATGTCTGGTCATCATTCCTGAAAGATTTTGGGAATCATATGTCGTTGTCCTTGACATATCTGAGGCTTTTGACAGGGTGTGGCATCGGGGTCTCATCTGTAAGCTCCCCTCTTTTGGCTTCCCTCCCTCACTTTGCTCCTTCATATCTAGCTTCCTCTCTGGCCGATCTGTCTCCATAGTTGTTGATGGCTCAGCCTCCCCCCTTTTGTCCAACAACAACGGTGTCCCTCAAGGTTCTGTCCTGTCCTCCTACACTTTTTCTTCTTTTTTTCAACGATTTTCTCTCCTCACAAATAATCCAGTGGACTCATACGCTGACGACTCAACTCTACATTCATCCACTTCCTTCAATTCTGCTATTAATTCTCTCACTCGATCTGCATCTCGTCTTGACACAGCTTTCTCAGTGGACTCAGACTTGGGCGGGATAATTCAGTGGGGTGGACAAAATCTTGTTAAATTCAATGCCTCCAAGACCCAGTTTCTACCCATTTCTCTGTAGAAAACTCCTGACAACTCAGACGGTTCTGTAATTCCACCTCTTGACACAATGAACATACTTGGTATTACTGTAACATCCACTCTTTCTTAGAAACCCCACATAACAGGAATAGCTAAGTCTGCCTCAAAGAAACTGGGTGTCCTGTTTAGATGTGGAAACTTCTCTTCTGAACAGTTGCTCTGTTTATACAAGGGATTGATTCGTCCTTGTATGGAGTACTGCTCTCACATTTGGGGTGGTTCTAGCTCTGTATGTTTACTTGACAGAGTTGAGTCGAAGGCGATCCGACTTATAAACTGCCCCAGGCTAACTTCCAAACGTGACTCTCTCGCCCTACGCCGCAATGTTTGTTCACTTTCCCTCTTTTATAGGTATTACTTTGGTTTTTGCTCCTGAGAGCCGGCTGCTTGTGTACCCACACCACTAGCTAAACCACGCAATACTCGACAAGCTGCTGCGTCACATGATTATGGCAACTTAAGGGTGGGCCGTTTTGATACCTGCTTCTTTCCCTACACGCCGAAGCTTTGGAATTCTCTACCTTCTCATGTATTTCCCAATGACTATGACCTGGCACATTTCAAAAATTTCTCCAAAATTCGTAAATGCTTTCTCTTGTCTTTTCTTTATCCGTTTCATAATCTCTATACTTCAATTAAGGCCTGGCCTTGATGTGGACTTTCGTCCGTGACTGGAGTCTTCAACTTAAATAAAAGAAGAATAAATATTCCCTACACGTATGTTTTTTCTCTTCGTCTCTGGCAATAAGTTCCTTCAGCCTACAGGTTCACCCACACAGCTCCATGGATCATGCTGCAGACCTTCATCTATTTCGTGTATTGTTGTGATGCCTCTTACACGCCATCGTTGCCTGTGCACGTTTATGTTCCACAGTTGTTACTCAGCGGTCAAGAGGACACCAGAATCGTTGGGAATATTCTACCGTGCATCGCTCAGTCCTTAACATATTCTGTGTTATACTAGCTGCCTCCCACAGTGTCTGGAAGTGAGTGGTGGGTGGGTGGGTGGGTGGAGCGAGTCATCAACACTGTGATTGCTGGCCAGGCGTGGCCGTGATCCGCCACCACCACAAGGCTGCCTCGCTACTGCTGTGGACGCCGCCCCATCATGCAGGCGAAGGCCAGGACGTGCGGCTTGCCACTGGGGCTCGTACACCTCTCGTGGTGGCGATCTTTGGTTTTCCTCTGTGTGTAAGTAGTGGTGTTTGTGGTGACGACGGTCAACGGTGGCAAGGCTGTTAAGAACGACTGATTACGTCATATTGGTGGTTCTTGTTGTCAGGGACCACCGGAACTGTCGTAAGGTATAAGTTAGGTCCCGGACCCGGCTGTAGGTACGGGACCCCCAGAACCATGGTGAGGTATATAAGCTTAGTGTCCCTTACCTGTGCTACTGGCGGTCGCTGGTCATGGCAGGTGGGATGAGCACTGCAGGTAACGGTACATTATCACTGCTTGACTGCAGTGGGCTATATACGTGCCGCTTACCAGCATGAAGGCGGCGTGTTGACCACATTGCACGGACGGTGAGGTCAGGTCAAGTAATGTCACGCGGGGAGGTCAGATGGAGTCCCTTCCTTACCCCACCAGACGGCGACGTGGGGGGAGGGGAACGGGTCATGGGGGCTCGTCATACCTGGGTGTAGCAATAGCTGGTCACCCGATCGTACCACTTTACAGAAACGTCTTATAAAGACGCCCTAGTCAGCCACCAGATAATGACTCTCATGTACGAAAGTTTACAACGAGCAATTCAGGATAAAGTTTACAACGAGCAATACAGGATAGAGTTTACAACGAGCAATACAGGATGAAGTCGTTCCTTTAAAAATGTGCCTCAGGCATTATTGATTGTACAAGGTGTTGTTTTCTACCAGTTGTTCTGTCTGTCCGTGTTGCGCGTGCCAGAGGGCGGGGAGAGAGACTCCACGTTGCTATTGTTTTCTTCTACAGTAATTAAGGGAGCTAACTGTAGTGTTCATGTGCAGTTGTATTAAGGCCAGATCACCAAACTTGGACCATGGGTCTATGGGGTCTGTATATTTTATGCAACGCAACCAATTTCTCTCTCTCTCTCTCTCTCTCTCTCTCTCTCTCTCTCTCTCTCTCTCTCTCTCTCTCTCTCTCTCTCTCTCTCTCTCACGTACTTATATAAACTAGAATGGTATTGATTAAAGAGGTTAATTCTGTTGTCAGCTGCACAGGTGTTTCTGTAGACAAATATTCCATTGTTACTTTCATTTGTTCCCAGTTACAAGTACGAGCTGACAGACGCTGTTCACCAGGTCAGCAATAAAGCTGACACTGCTGGATGATCGGCTAACGCTGTTTGACACTACTGGAATATGATCAGCTGACGCTGTCTGACACTGCTGGAAGATGATCAGCTGACGCTGTCAGAGAATACTCGACTTTGGTCAGGAGGTGTAAAGTGTCAGCCATACAGAGTGCGCTCTGTCAGCCACACTTATATGGAAACATGAGCGAACGTGAGGCGAGGAGGACGGTGCACAGCGTCGTCACGAGGGTCCGGTGTACCACTGTATCATTCGTCAGGAGGACGTATCCCTGGTGGAGGGTCTGTCTTGCCTTGTCGTAGGCTGAGCATCAGTTCTTGTAGGTAGTTTCCCGATGGTCTTGCTGCCTTGCAGTAGATGACATCGTCAATGATTGTTTCCTGAAGAGGAAGATTATAATCCAGGACTGAACGTAACACCTGACCATCAGAGCGTCCACACTGGTCCTTAACAGATGAGAACAAAACCCAGTTATTATATGATATTTCCAGGAAGACAGTCGGAATTATGAATATATCTTTATGAAAAGTTTGAATTATTGATACAACGGTAGGAGGAGAAGCATTATTATCAGTGCTAGGAAGGTCAAGGAAAATGACTGACTGTGAAAACAGCTTGTAATTATTCTGAGAACATCATTACATATATGGGGTTAGAGAGGCTGTTATGTGGCTCAGATGAATGATAGAGTGTGTGGCATGGCTCAAGTCATAGTGTGTGTGGCATGGCTCAGGTCATAGTGTGTGTAGCATGGCTCAGGTCATAGTGTGTGTAGCATGGCTCAGGTCATAGTGTGTGTAGCATGGCTCAGGTCATAGTGTGTGGTATGTATAGTTATAAACATTAAGTGATCAGTTCAGCGTTGTTGACTGCAGCCAGAGTTCAGATCATATGTACGTGGGTTGAGAAGTAGTCCCAGTGGTGGGTGGTGGGGAGCCTGCGGCCAGTGTTGACGCTAGCTAACGGAGGGCTGGCTGGCTGGCTGGCTACCTGTGTGTACGTACGGCAGGTGAGGTGTGGCCCTCCTGCAGCGGCAGCCCAGGCCTCTCCCTCCCTCCCTCCCTCCCCCTCAGGTACTGTACACTCTGCCTCACCTCCTGTTATGTCTACACTCGCCCAACTTCCGCAGCCAGCTCAACCCCCCCCCCCCCCCACACACACACACAACACGGGTATAATTAGATGCAAATTGTGGAGTGGGTACGAAAAAGAGACACGTGGTTCAACAGTTGTCAAGAAGATGACTCAGTAACGAGCCTATATATGTGCAGGAGCAAGTAAGGGTAAGTACAAGATAACGAACGAGGGAGAGAAAAACCTTGAAAACAATTTTGTGGCCAAAGTAAAAGACAATCCAGAAATTTTCCATAAGTTCTTAAGGAGAAAATTGTTTGTTAAAGAGAAGGTAATCAGGCCAAGGATCACCAGGGAAGTATTGTTGTGAGATGAATGGCAAAGATGATAGGAAAGAAGAGAACAACAACTGCCAGAAACCACTACTCAAGGGTCGGCTACCGTGTTCAAGGGTCGACCACCGTGTTCAAGGGTCAACCACCGTGTTCAAGGGTCGGCTACCGTGTTCAAGGGTCGACCACCGTGTTCAAGGGTCGACCATCGTGTTCAAGGGTCGACCACCGTGTTCAAGGGTCAACCACCGTGTTCAAGGGTCAACCACCGTGTTCAAGGGTCAACCACCGTGTTCAAGGGTCAACCACCGTGTTCAAGGGTCGACCACCGTGTTCAAGGGTCAACCACCGTGTTCAAGGGTCGACCACCGTGTTCAAGGGTCAACCACCGTGTTCAAGGGTCAACCACCGTGTTCAAGGGTCGACCACCGTGTTCAAGGGTCGACCACCGTGTTCAAGGGTCGACCACCGTGTTCAAGGGTCAACCACCGTGTTCAAGGGTCAACCACCGTGTTCAAGGGTCAACCACCGTGTTCAAGGGTCGGCCATCGTGTTCAAGGGTCGACCACCGTGTTCAAGGGTCAACCACCGTGTTCAAGGGTCGACCACCGTGTTCAAGGGTCAACCACCGTGTTCAAGGGTCAACCACCGTGTTCAAGGGTCGGCCATCGTGTTCAAGGGTATAAAGAACTGGTGGTGAGCAGCGTTTATCAGTGATGACCCATTATTAACTTGCCTAAGTCATCTCTTGCAACTCTCCCACTTCCCAGTTGTGTACCCTCACTGCTATATTTGTTGATATTGTTTACTCTCATCTGTTTGATCTATTTTCCTTTGTTGATGTTAATTTTCTTTTTCAAATTGCCAAGTTTCCATCAATTCTTATACTAAGATTTTTTTCCTGATGCCTTCGATCATTTTGTTTCATATTCATTGACTCATCTTCACTACAGGCTCTGTCATAACTTTAATCTTCGTATTGTCATATTTCATGTGATACTGCCTCATCAGCATACACTAAACTGTGTAAACCAGTTGTTTATTATCTCCTGTACTTTGATAATGTTTTCGATGAACAAATGATAAATCAAACTATTAACAATACGTGTGGGTCACACAGTCATGATACCTGTACAATGTTAACGTGTGACGTGCACATGGGCGGTGTGTGGTAGAGATGTAGAGGCAGTAAGCATGGCTCACAGTGATGATGTAGAGGCAGTAAGCATGGTTCACAGTGATGATGTAGAGGCAGTAAGCATGGCTCACAGTGATGATGTAGAGGCAGTAAGCATGGCTCACAGTGATGATGTAGAGGCAGTAAGCATGGCTCACAGTGATGATGTAGAGGCAGTAAGCATGGCTCACAGTGATGATGTAGAGGCAGTAAGCATGGCTCACAGTGATGATGTAGAGGCAGTAAGCATGGCTCACAGTGATGATGTAGAGGCAGTAAGCATGGCTCACAGTGATGATGTAGAGGCAGTAAGCATGGCTCACAGTGATGTTGTAGCAATAGGGGCCAGGTGTACGTACAGTGTGGTGACCGATCATCTTAAGGATTAGTGAAGGTATTGTTAGCCAGGAACTCGGTGGGTTCAGGGAGGAAACAGTCAATGTAGAAGAGATGATGTAGTTAGTGCAGGAAGAATTATAGAACATGTATATGACATAGCTGGTTCCACATGGCATATGATACTGATACAAAAATCAGGAAGATTTGCTTGTGGTTCAGTACTTGTGAGAGTTAGAGCGTTAACTGTGGAGATGATGCTTGTGTCAGATTATGATATGATGTAGGAATTATAAGCTAGGGATGAGTTTGGTTCTCTGGGAAGGAGAATTGATAAGTTGTAAAGCAAATGTTGACAGAAGCTTATTGTAGGAATATGAGGATAGCTGACAACTTTGATACATGAGCAACACACCTTCATACTTCCTGTCCCACCCCTGGTGTGTGGGTGTGATCCCACCCCTGATGTCTGGGTGTGATCCCACCCCTGATGTCTGGGTGTGATCCCACCCCTGGTGTCTGGGTGTGATCCCACCCCTGATGTCTGGGTGTGATCCCACCCCTGATGTCTGGGTGTGATCCCACCCCTGATGTCTGGGTGTGATCCCACCCCTGATGTCTGGGTGTGATCCCACCCCTGGTGTCTGGGTGTGATCCCACCCCTGATGTCTGGGTGTGATCCCACCCCTGATGTCTGGGTGTGATCTCACCCCTGATGTCTGGGTGTGATCCCACCCCTGATGTCTGGGTGTGATCCCACCCCTGATGTCTGGGTGTGATCCCACCCCTGATGTCTGGGTGTGATCCCACCCCTGATGTCTGGGTGTGATCCCACCCCTGATGTCTGGGTGTGATCCCACCCCTGGTGTCTGGGTGTGATCCCACCCCTGATGTCTGGGTGTGATCCCACCCCTGATGTCTGGGTGTGATCTCACCCCTGATGTCTGGGTGTGATCCCACCCCTGATGTCTGGGTGTGATCCCACCCCTGATGTCTGGGTGTGATCCCACCCCTGATGTCTGGGTGTGATCCCACCCCTGATGTCTGGGTGTGATCCCACCCCTGATGTCTGGGTGTGATCCCACCCCTGATGTCTGGGTGTGATCCCACCCCTGATGTCTGGGTGTGATCCCACCCCTGATGTCTGGGTGTGATCCCACCCCTGGTGTCTGGGTGTGATCCCACCCCTGGTGTCTGGGTGTGATCCCACCCCTGATGTCTGGGTGTGATCCCACCCCTGATGTCTGGGTGTGATCCCACCCCTGATGTCTGGGTGTTCTTCAGAGATGCAGAAGTACGTCAGGTGAAGCCCTGAGGAGAGAGACTTTTGACTTTGCTGTGGAGACGTCTTGTGTGGAGACGTCTTGTGTGGAGACGTCTTGTGTGGAGACGTCTTATGTGGAGACAGTAAAGTGTACAGAACACGTACACCGCTATGGTCTCTGACGAGTAAATGACGGACCACTACTTGGGTGGGTGGGGGAGGGGGTTCCCACGACATAGCAGAACCGGACCGGCCAGGGTCACGCCCACTCTTGTTGCTCCTGACACACACACACACACACACACACACACACACACACACACAGGGCAAGAGGGTAATGGTTGAGGATATGAGGAAAAACATGTATGCGGACAACAGTGAGGGAGGGGAAGGGGGGGTGGGAGAGCATGATGGGGTAGTCATGGGTGTGAGGAGAGTGGGTGGTGGGTGTAGGGCCTCCCACGCTGAGACTGATCCAGACAAGCGAGTGTGGAGGAACTACAGATAATGAGTGTACAAACAGACAGACAGACAGACAGACAGAAAGGAGGCATATAGACAGGCGAGGAGAGAGACAGACAGATAGGCAGGCAAGGAGACAGACAGACGCACGTACGTATATAACCGTCGCAAACTGTCATTACTGGTGGAGGAGCTGCAGGTAAGGTGGGGGGCGGGGGCAACCTTCCGTGACCCACATGAGGGCTCAGTGGAACACACCTTACGGGTGTTTCTTCCTGTGTGGATCACCTTCCTATGATCTCTATGTGCACCCTGGCTACAGGTATGTACCATAACTGTACCTTACAGTATGACCAACACTGGTGCTGTAACCCAGCCGACGACATTGAGGATAGCGGTGCTGACTGCTCCCTGCACGTACGTCGCACTGATCAGTGCGGCAGTTACCGTTGTTGGCGTTCACGAGCCGTCCAGGAGGCGATTCCGCTTAGGTTCGAATCCTGGTCACGGTAGCCGGTTCACAGTCAACCCAGCTGTTCATCTTCCCTAGGGCCTGATCGGTAAACTGGGTATGTGACTAATGCGAGGATGTGTTAATGAAATAGTCTGGAGTAGAGTTGCCCGTGCAGGCTCTGAATATATATATATATATATATATATATATATATATATATATATATATATATATATATATATATTTTTTTTTTTTTTTCTTTTTCGTACTATTCGCCATTTCCCGCGATAGCGAGGTAGCGTTAAGAACAGGACTGGGCCTTCGAGGGAATATCCTCACCTGGCCCCCTTCTCTGTTCCTTCTTTTGGAAAATTGAAAAAAAACGAGAGTGGAGGATTTCCAGCCACCCGCTCCCTCCCCTTTTAGTCGCCTTCTACGACACGCAGGGAATACGTGGGAAGTATTCTTTCTCCTACCCCCAGGGATATATATATATATATATATATATATATATATATATATATATATATATATATATATATATATATATATATATATATATAAAATATATATATTTTTGCTTTGTCGCTGTTTCCCGCGTTTGCGAGGTAGCGTAAGGAAACAGACGAAAGAAATGGCCCAACCCACCCCCATACACATGTATATACATACACGTCCACACACGCAAATATACATACCTACACAGCTTTCCATGGTTTACCCCAGACGCTTCACATGCCCTGATTCAATCCACTGACATCACGTCAACCCTAGTATACCACTCTGTTCCTTGCCCTCCTTTCACCCTCCTGCATGTTCAGGCCCCGATCACACAAAATCTTTTTCACTCCATCTTTCCACCTCCAATTTGGTCTCCCACTTCTCCTCGTTCCCTCCACCTCCGACACTATATCCTCTTGGTCAATCTTTCCTCACTCATTCTCTCCATGTGCCCAAACCATTTCAAAACACCCTCTTCTGCTCTCTCAACCACGCTCTTTTTATTTCCACACATCTCTCTTACCCTTACGTTACTTACTCGATCAAACCACCTCACACCACACATTGTCCTCAAACATCTCATTTCCAGCACATCCACCCTCCTGCGCACAACTCTATCCATAGCCCACGCCTCGCAACCATACAAAATTGTTGGAACCACTATTCCTTCAAACATACCCATTTTTGCTTTCCGAGATAATGTTCTCGACTTCCACACATTCTTCAAGGCTCCCATAATTTTCGCCCCCTCCCCCACCCTATGATCCACTTCCGCTTCCATGGTTCCATCCGCTGCCAGATCCACTCCCAGATATCTAAAACACTTTACTTCCTCCAGTTTTTCTCCATTCAAACTTACCTCCCAATTGACTTGACCCTCAACCCTACTGTACCTAATAACCTTGCTCTTATTCACATTTACTCTTAACTTTTTTCTTTCACACACTTTACCAAACTCAGTCACCAGCTTCTGCAGTTTCTCACATGAATCAGCCACCAACGCTGTATCATCAGCGAACAACAACTGACTCACTTCCCTAGCTCTCTCATCCGCAACAGACTTCATACTTGACCCTCTTTCCAAAACTCTTGCATTCACCTCCCTAACAACCCCATCCATAAACAAATTAAACAACCATGGAGACATCACACACCTCTGCCGCAAACCTACATTCACTGAGAACCAATCACTTTCCTCTCTTCCTACACGTACACATGCCTTACATCCTCGATGAAAACTTTTCACTGCTTCTAACAACTTGCCTCCCACACCATATATTCTTAATACCTTCCACAGAGCATCTCTATCAACTCTATCATATGCCTTCTCCAGATCCATAAATGCTACATACAAATCCATTTGCTTTTCTAAGTATTTCTCACATACATTCTTCAAAGCAAACACCTGATCCGCACATCCTCTACCACTTCTGAAACCACACTGCTCTTCCCCAATCTGATGCTCTGTACATGCCTTCACCCTCTCAATCAATACCCTCCCATATAATTTACCAGGAACACTCAACAAACTTATACCTCTGAAATTTGAGCACTCACTCACTCTTATCTTATATATATATATATATATATATATATATATATATATATATATATATATATATATATATATATATATATATATATAGCTGTCGTTGTCAAGAAGGAATCATTACCTTTATCACGATAACACGGTTCTTGAACACGATGTTACAGCTCTTGAGACGACAATGCGACGACCAGGTCTTTGACCTGATTATTAGGGGTCAGGCCAGAACACCGTACCGTAGGGTCGAAACGTCTTGCTCAAAGGATTAGTCTAAAATTCTGTTATTGCATGAAATTGAGATGATTTTGCTGAATGCGGAGATGAGTATCAAGTAAAAACATATTCCGAAAACTACCAGAAGATGAGTGATCAAGAGTCACATATGATCTGAAGAACGAGCAAGGATATGTGGACCCAACACACCTTCCTGTGGAAGTACGACTCAAGGGGTCGGATGCGTTATAACAGTCACCCAAGGAGAGTCTGGAATCCACTACTGAGACCGAGCATCGTACTAGCTTCATCCAGCACGACTGTGGTGGCGGGGCGGGGCTTTGTGGTGGCCACACCTAACGTTCATCATCACCCGCCTAGCTCAACTTTCTCATCCTAATAACCATATATACACATGACTATGATGACGAGCGACACCCACAGGTTTGTACAGTGTTACAACCTGACCTCATGTGTTCCCCAGGCTGGAACAAGGGATAATGATGATGCTCTCAGTCGTTGATAAACAATTAGAGTTATTTAAGTATAAGTGAAGTGGACAACTGCCCTGCATCAGCTGATGTCGCTGGTCCATGTTCTACATTATTTACCTCTGACATAGAACCTCTGGTGGCTGTGTGTGACGCTCGGTGGGTGAGTGACTCAAGTGAGATTACCAGCTAGTCATATGGTCAGCCCCCCGAGTGAATGACACCATTTAACCTTGCAACTGTACGTGTTTGAGGCACTACAAGCAACGCTAAGTCACCACAAGGTTTGACCCTGTCTTTCATCTTACAAACTACCCACTTTCCCCACACTAGCCAGTCTTGAATCTTCCAATTGTGCACGGTAAGTTTCCAGGCTTAGAGCTCCCTACCCCTCTGGGGATAATGAAAACCTTCAGGTACGTATAAAGGTAACTTGTCCACAGTAAACAACCAGGTCCCCTCAACACCAGGTCCCATCATCACGAGGCCTCCCTCAATACCAGGTGCCGTCAACACCAGGAACCTCTCTCTCCCTGCTACACCAGCCACCAGGACAGCTCGTACCAGGCGACGGGAGCCAAATAGATATGTTGTTGCTTGGTTACTGATACAGTTTTACAACTAGTAGACATATTGCCATGATATCAACATTTACGAATAATGAAAGTTTGGTGTTGCGTGTGTGGCAATAGTGGGCGGCCCCGGCCCGGCACACTGTTCCCTGGTCTGCCGTCCTTTAAGAAGGCTTCACGCAAAAACCAGATTGATGTCAACTTTTTGTGTTAAGAAAAAACCTTCAGTCAACTGCAACGTAGAAAGTTATGGTACAATGGTTATAACAAATTATGTTTTTTTTGTTTCATGTCATTACGGCATTTGTCTGCATTATAATTATGGCGTTTGTCTGTATAGTGTTAAGGACAGTTCAAAGGTTACGTTCATGTGACATTGTCCATGAACCTTACTGCTCGTTAACAACAAGTGTGTGCTATCCTGGCGTTACTCTAGGGTGATCATCTTGTTTTGTAGATGGAATCAAACCTACCTTGTTAGGGCCAAACTTGCCTCTGTGTGAAGTGGAATTTCTTCCTTAAGGTTCAGTTCTTGATCCCCCGGAAGTCTCTCAGACGTCACTTTACCCATATTAATCAGGTCGATTTCCACAAGCGTCTTCCTTCCAGTGGATGAGATGGTTAAGCCACAGTTAATGTGACACAAGGAGAGTAGTCACTTACCTTATACTTCCATTAGGTGGACCGCACCTGACTACATTATGGGATAAATTAAACATTATAATTACCATTTAGAAATGTACTGGAAATTTCGAGACGGTCACATAGAAAGTTACACAGTATTCCCTCATGATATTACCCATAAATTCCTTCAAACAGATAAAGGACTTGTGTCGTCACAAGAACACAGATGTGAGACGAAGATCACGAAGGAAACACTCGAAATTAACCTTACCTTCTGAAGGATAGTATGTAAGAGGGAACTTGACCCTAGGAAGCGAGGACGTGGCCATGCAGGAGTAGGGGCCTTGGCCCTGTAGGAGGAGTAGATCTCAGAAGAGGACTTGGAACTTTTGGAAAAGGGGACTTGACCATGTTGGGGTGGGGGACCTGACCATGTTGGAGGAGGAGACTTGACCATGTTGGAGGAGGAGACGACCATGTTCAGGGAAATTGTCGGGGAAGTTGATTTAGATATTCCATGAGAAAGGTTGGGGTTAGGAAGGTGGCGTAAACTCTTAGGCTTTGTTCAAACCACTTGTTGTACCAAGCAGTATAGAGCTCAGTTGAGACACGAGGATCGTGAACCATCTGTACTTATGTCAGCTTCACGAAAGACAGATGAATAACGTCAGCTATGGTCCCGCGCTAAGAAAATGTGATAAATCATTACTAGAATATAAGTGTGTGGGTAGTGCGGTAATACGAGGGTGTGGGTAGTGAGGTGATAACGGTGGAATATGAGAACTCAGACTCCATAAGGAAATACGAGGCCAGTAACCATACAATATCTTAAGGAACACAGAGTGAACATTGGTAGTGGCCGATTATAGTCAGGAACAGTGATACAAGATGTTTTTTGATGTTGACATTAAGGTTTGTGTGTGTGTGTGTGTGTGTGTGTGTGTGTGTGTGTGTGTGTCTGGTGTGTGTACCAGTGGCAGTATGTGGAGGGGGGGCGATATGATTCATTAGGTGTCATAATCTTAAGGAAGATATGAGTGCGTCATGACGATATAGGAAGTGGAGCAGCCAGCCAATAAGAAATATGTAAAGTACAGCAGCTGAGGGTCCTCCTACCAGGGCACTGTAATATAAGACTATGTAAGGTACTGTAACATGTGTTATGTGAGGGTCCTCCTACCAGGGCACTGTAATATAAGACTATGTAAGGTACTGTAACATGTGTTATGTGAGGGTCCTCCTACCAGGGCACTGTGATATAAGACTATGTAAGGTACTGTAACATGTGTTATGTGAGGGTCCTCCTACCAGGGCACTGTAATATAAGACTGTGTAAGGTACTGTAACATGTGTTATGTGAGGGTCCTCCTACCAGGGCACTGTAATATAAGACTATGTAAGGTACTGTAACATGTGTTATGTGAGGGAATGTTGTATTGATGTGCAGGAGGGCGTCCCTCACACCCACACGCAGGCTGTATGAGAACCAGGCACAGCTGGCAGGAGACATGTATGTATCTGGGTTATCATGACTGAAGGTATATGACTGAGAAGTACGGTTATGAAGGATATAATGATCAGGTAATGTTCATCATCATTGCTACAGGAAAGCATCAAGTAGTTTGTGTTTCATTGAGTAATGAAGTCTCTCAGCTGGACTGTTGGCTGACCTTTGACCCTCGTCACCACCGAGGTGGGTGAAGCCTACTTCAAAACTCAGACTTTGACCAACTGTTCAGATAAGTTGTTACATGATGGGGACGGGTTAATTATATGTCATTCACACGACCGTTAATGACACCTCAGTGACATGTGAGTGACTTGCCAGATCATTAAGTGTATGAAAGGCATCCCAGAGTGTTCTTAAGTGGTCCAGGCTGGCACTCGTATGATACACATGCTGCCAGTGTTCGCTAAATAGAGGATGAGAGAGTGAGTGTGGTAGTGGTCCAGTGGTGCACCACAGTGAGGGAGTGTAGTGGTGGTGTACCACAGTGAGGAGGCGTAGTGGTGGTGTACCACAGTGAGGGAGTGTAGTGGTGGTGTACCACAGTGAGGGAGTGTAGTGGTGGTGTACCACAGTGAGGGAGTGTAGTGGTGGTGTACCACAGTGAGGAGGTGTAGTGGTGGTGTACCACAGTGAGGGAGTGTAGTGGTGGTGTACCACAGTGAGGAGGTGTAGTGGTGGTGTACCACAGTGAGGGAGTGTAGTGGTGGTGTACCACAGTGAGGGAGTGTAGTGGTGGTGTTGGTGTACCACAGTGAGGAAGTGTAGTGGTGGTGTACCACAGTGAGGAGGTGTAGTGGTGGTGTACCACAGAGAGGGAATGTAGTGGTGGTGTACCACAGTGAGGGAGTGTAGTGGTGGTGTACCACAGTGAGGGAGTGTAGTGGTGGTGTACCACAGAGAGGAGGTGTAGTGGTGGTGTACCACAGTGAGGAAGTGTAGTGGTGGTGTACCACAGTGAGGAGGTGTAGTGGTGGTGTACCACAGTGAGGAGGTGTAGTGGTGGTGTACCACAGTGAGGGAGTGTAGTGGTGGTGTACCACAGTGAGGAAGTGTAGTGGTGGTGTACCACAGTGAGGAGTGTAGTGGTGGTGTACCACAGTGAGGAAGTGTAGTGGTGGTGTACCACAGTGAGGGAGTGTAGTGGTGGTGTACCACAGTGAGGAGGTGTAGTGGTGGTGTACCACAGTGAGGAAGTGTAGTGGTGGTGTACCACAGTGAGGAAGTGTAGTGGTGGTGTACCACAGTGAGGAGGTGTAGTGGTGGTGTACCACAGTGAGGAGTGTAGTGGTGGTGTACCAGTGAGGGTGTAGTGGTGGTACCACAGTGAGGGAGTGTAGTGGTGGTGTACCACAGTGAGGGAGTGTAGTGGTGGTGTACCACAGTGAGGAGGTGTAGTGGTGGTGTACCACAGTGAGGAGTGTAGTGGTGGTGTACCACAGTGAGGAGTGTAGTGTGGTGTACCACAGTGAGAGTGTAGTGTGTACCACAGTGAGGAATGTAGTGTTGTACCACAGTGAGGAAGTGTAGTGGTGGTGTACCACAGTGAGGGAGTGTAGTGGTGGTGTACCACAGTGAGGAAGTGTAGTGGTGGTGTACCACAGTGAGGGAGTGTAGTGGTGGTGTACCACAGTGAGGGAAGTGTAGTGGTGGTGTACCACAGTGAGGGAGTGTAGTGGTGGTGTACCACAGTGAGGGAGTGTAGTGGTGGTGTACCACAGTGAGGAGTGTAGTGGTGGTGTACCACAGTGAGGAGGTGTAGTGGTGGTGTACCACAGTGAGGGAGTGTAGTGGTGGTGTACCACAGTGAGGGAGTGTAGTGGTGGTGTACCACAGTGAGGGAGTGTAGTGGTGGTGTACCACAGTGAGGGAGTGTAGTGGTGGTGTACCACAGTGAGGGAGTGTAGTGGTGGTGTACCACAGTGAGGGAGTGTAGTGGTGGTGTACCACAGTGAGGGAGTGTAGTGGTGGTGTACCACAGTGAGGGAGTGTAGTGGTGGTGTACCACAGTGAGGAAGTGTAGTGGTGGTGTACCACAGTGAGGGAGTGTAGTGGTGGTGTACCACAGTGAGGAGTGTAGTGGTGGTGTACCACAGTGAGGGAAGTGTAGTGGTGGTGTACCACAGTGAGGAGTGTAGTGGTGGTGTACCACAGTGAGGAAGTGTAGTGGTGGTGTACCACAGTGAGGAGTGTAGTGGTGGTGTAGTGTAGTGGTGGTGTACCACAGTGAGGAAGTGTAGTGGTGGTGTACCACAGTGAGGGAGTGTGGTGGTGGTGTACCACAGTGAGGAAGTGTAGTGGTGGTGTACCACAGTGAGGAGGTGTAGTGGTGGTGTACCACAGAGAGGGAGTGTAGTGGTGGTGTACCACAGAGAGGGAATGTAGTGGTGGTGTACCACAGTGAGGAGGTGTAATGGTGGTGTACCACAGTGAGGAGGTGTAATGGTGGTGTACCACAGTGAGGGAGTGTAGTGGTGGTGTACCACAGAGAGGGAGTGTAGTGGTGGTGTACCACAGTGAGGAGGTGTAATGGTGGTGTACCACAGTGAGGAGGTGTAATGGTGGTGTACCACAGTGAGGGAGTGTAGTGGTGGTGTACCACAGAGAGGGAGTGTAGTGGTGGTGTGCCACAGAGAGGGAGTGTAGTGGTGGTGTACCACAGAGAGGGAGTGTAGTGGTGGTGTACCACAGAGCGTGGTGATGAAGGGGTAATTCTTAAGTGGAAAATCATAAGTAGTAAACGTTTATCAAACCAATAAGTTTATTAATTTTTTGTGGAGGCTAATTATTCTGCCAGTTCTGTCGTTCACTTTTCCTGTAATAGTTTTTGATCACAAAGAAACAAATGGTAAACTATTATGAATTCGACGTCATGTCTTGATGCAAACCGTTACCACGACAACGGATGACGCGATCACCATGGGAACGGAGGACGCTAACTGGCCTTACGATGGAGCCGAAACTTGTTTTGTTCCGTTTTCAGTGTTGGTGTACGTGAGAGAAGAACAAGACACGACAGTAACTTGAACTTTGGTAAATAGATAATTACAATCTTGATAGAAGTGGAGACAGAGGGACCGGGAGAAGTGGCCTGTTGTGTGGTGGTTGGTGGTGGTAGTGATGATGACCGCCAAGAGGGAGAGAGATTGTAACTTTGTAACAGACCTCACCCTGGGCCTCGTGGACACGCTCAGTAAGTGTACTCTGCTTGACGTAGTGTACTGCTGGTGTATGTGGTGTACGGATGGTGTAGGTCGTGGGTGTATGTGGTGTACGGGTGGTGCACATGCTATACTGACTTTCAATATTTGATGTTCACCCAGTGTACGTGGGTTATTATATGTATTTCTTATCCAAATGATGTTTGTTGTGTCTGGAGTTTGCCAAGTGTTTTCTGTATGTTCGCATTGTACGAGGAAGATGTACGTGATATATCAAGGACGTACATAATGTTTTTGTATGTACATGATGTACCTGGAAAGTACTGTACGTTGATGTTACGTTATATACTGGGGATAAACGGTGAACGTGTAAGTGTCTGCGATGTTCGTAAGATGTACGTTATATATCTAAGATGTACTTGATGAAGTAATGGTTGTACATTAAGTCAGGCCTTCAATGGCTGTCAAGTTTCATTCCATAGGCCTAGGTAGCTCTTTAATTTCTGCCTTACTCTCTCGTTGGTTGCTAACTTTCAGTACATAAACATACAACCTCTCCATATCACATATAACACTTGACAACACGGAATACACTTAACTCGTTCATCGTGGCAAAACCTCATCATAATGAGTAAATATTCTCTCTCTCTCTCTCTCTCTCTCTCTCTCTCTCTCTCTCTCTCTCTCTCTCTCTCTCTCTCTCTCTCTCTTTCTACATATATTTATCTTTTTCCTCCTCCCATCCCCTCTCATGATCATAATGAGCTGCTCTAGTTTACTGGGTTTTTCTTTTTTCAGCCTGGTTAGGTACATCCTGGCTACTTGTGTGTGTGTGTGTGTGTGTGTGTGTGTGTGTGTGTGTTTGTGTGTGTGTGATATAATACCTATGGGGGCCACATCTCGTAAACTTCTCAAGCGTAGCATAACATATGTATGTATGTATATATGTATGTATGTATGTATGCTGCAAAAGCCCAGATCAGGTACGTGTGTTGCTAGGTAGGTAACCTGAGCAGCATTACAGACTGCATGAAGAACCATCATGAGAGAGGAAGGCATGAGAGAGTGTGTTGCAGGAGCGGTGGGCAGCGTGCAGGACGTGAGTGTGGTAGTGCGTGGGGGCGTGGAGCGCGCCGCTGTCGTCGCCTGGGAACAGCGGTACAATGTGGTGCTGCCCTCCGCCTTAAGAGCTTTCTATACCGCCACTGACGGTTTCAAACTGACCTGGAACTATGCAACGGCAGGTAATGTGACTCTCCTTCTCCGCTGCTAACCTCAACTACCCCTCACTACTGTCCATTTCCCTCAACAACCCTTAACTACTGTCCATTACCCTCAACTACCCTTAACCTGCGGTCCATTACCCTCAACTACCCTGCAGTACCATTCAGTACCTACCAGTGCTCTGCGTTACCCCCAGTCACATGTAATATCCTCCATCACGTTTTTATCCCCTCCAGTACACTGCTTCATCCTTCAGTACTGGGCAGCATCTCCCAGTTCCCTCAGAGATCTTGTAATGTTCCCGTGTGCTGTACTCCCATGTGCTCAGTTGTCCACTAGCAGATTCTAGTACTCTTAGCCACCAGTTCTGACCGTCCAGTACCCTGGAGATCCTAGGTCCTGACCTAACTGGTACAGTTCTCTGGTGTGTCCTCTGTGGTGCTGCGTGCGGTGAGAGGGTCGGCTGGTGTGGTTTGCATCACGTTACAGTCAGCCAGTCCACAAGAAATCCAGGAATCTTGTTGCACTTGGCCCTCACGATAGTGCAACATCCGTTCGCAGGTGGTGGAGGCCCAGATCTGGTCTGGCCTACCGCAGGTCCATCCTCTCACATCACCCTACGTGGCGTGAATACTCCGCGGACGACCTGCCACACCAGTGCTGCAGCTCAGAGTGTAGACGTACTGAAGCAACGTGTTTGTGACCTCGTTATTTTGCCGGTCACCCGGGGTTATATGTAACAAGACGAAACAGTAACTGAGGAGCCGACAAGACAGACAATTGGATTCCCACTTAGTTCATCTCACAGACGTGTCACTGTCACTGGTGAGAGACTCAAGTATGTGGTAAGGGAAACCTTAGACCTTGAGACGAAAAGCAAGTGGCTTTCAGAAGCACAACACTGGAGGCTAACTTCAGTTCGAGGTCATGGAGGGATTACCGCTGGGTAGAGACGGACTCGTACGTTGGACGGGAGTAGTTCGATCAGGTTTACAGACGTGTTGACAAAGATGGACCTATTTAATCCTTTGAACGCAAGTACGATCCGTGGTTATGATGGCCTGGTCTCTGACCTGACCTTAAAGGTTAGCAGGAGAAAGACTGTCCAATCAAAGAGTCTTACCTTTCTGCGTAGGATTTCAATGTGATGCTGCCAGGTGGCCACATACGCCCTGCATCCTGGAGCGGTAATAAGGTGCGTGGACGGCGTCATGATTTGGTGTGCAGAGATGAAGATGCGAGAAACCAAGACTCTGACCTGCTCATCACATTCCTAAGAATGGAAATCTTCAACACGATACAGTTAATATTGTAGTCTAATTGATTTCGTTTCTGCATCGAACTCCTCGCAAGATCGGCTGGTGGTACGAGTCATGAAGTGTGTGGAGATCTACACGAGATCATTTGTCACATGCAGTAGTTACAACAATATGACACATTGTTACTGTACATACCGTCATGATGTGGAGA
Source organism: Panulirus ornatus (assembly GCF_036320965.1). Lineage (NCBI taxonomy): Eukaryota > Metazoa > Arthropoda > Malacostraca > Decapoda > Palinuridae > Panulirus > Panulirus ornatus. Next base: position 10,014,830 of record NC_092241.1, read on the forward strand.
TGTACATAAATGGATGCAGGGTGGTAACAGTGGCATCAGTGTCTTCCTCACCTCGCCTGGGTGGGTAAGACAGTCCAAGACAATACGTGACTGATGCATGTGACAAATAAAAATCATAACCTTTATAGACTATACTGAGGACAGTGACTATACTGAGGACAGTGACTATACTGAGGACAGTGACTATACTGAGGACAGTGCCTATACTGAGCACAGTGACTATACTGAGGACAGTGACTATACTGAGGACAGTGACTATACTGAGGACAGTGACTATACTGGGGACAGTGACTATACTGAGGACAGTGCCTATACTGAGGACAGTGACTATACTGAGGACAGTGACTATACTGAGGACAGTGACTATACTGAGGACAGTGCCTATACTGAGGACAGTGACTATACTGAGGACAGTGACTATACTGGGGACAGTGACTATACTGAGGACAGTGCCTATACTGAGGACAGTGACTATACTGAGGACAGTGCCTATACTGAGGACAGTGACTATACTGAGGACAGTGACTATACTGAGGACAGTGCCTATACTGAGGACAGTGCCTATACTGAGGACAGTGACTATACTGAGGACAGTGACTATACTGAGGACAGTGACTATACTGAGGACAATGACTATACTGAGGACAGTGCCTATACTGAGGACAGTGACTATACTGAGGACAGTGACTATACTGAGGACAGTGCCTATACTGAGGACAGTGACTATACTGAGGACAGTGACTATACTGAGGACAGTGACTATACTGAGGACAGTGCCTATACTGAGGACAGTGACTATACTGAGGACAGTGACTATACTGGGGACAGTGACTATACTGAGGACAGTGCCTATACTGAGGACAGTGACTATACTGAGGACAGTGCCTATACTGAGGACAGTGACTATACTGAGGACAGTGACTATACTGAGGACAATGACTATACTGAGGACAGTGACTATACTGAGGACAATGACTATACTGGGGACACTGAGGAAACGAATATCTCGCACGTCTCCTTCAATAGTTTTGTGATATACAAAGGCCACGTATATATATTTTTCTCGACATACAAACAGGTGGTGACAAGAGATGGCTGGTTAGTCATGGTTTTAGACCTGTCAGCTATCTGGGTCATTAATGTCGTCAAATTACGTCCACCACCTGTAAATTTTCTGTCCTTAAAGAAAATTCCAAGACGACATTCACTGTCATACTGTGGATGGCCCATGACAGGAGATGGGCTCAATGTATGTGGCTTTGTGACACCAGAAGGACAATCCAAGATTTGAAGACAACACACACATGGAACAACTTGGTTCTCTGGGAGCCTCAAGACCCCAGGAGAAGCAGCATTCATCCATTATTACACTGAACATTTCCTGGCTGACTTGACCTTAGCTATCTCCTTACTGCACCAACACAACACATGTATGCAACAACTTGGTTGTCTGGGAACCAAGAGAAGCTGCACCCATCCATGACCGCATGTATTGACCATATCCTGGCTAACTGTGCTTACCTCCTCACTACACACACACACACACACACACACACCGGTAACGCCTGCTGGGTTTGTGAATGTGACTGTTGTTGACACTGATGGTTATTGGTTCGTTATGTATCGTTACAGTTTAAATATTTCTAACTCCTTGTGTGTGATGGTTGTGCCTTGTACAAGATTACGGTAAAGGTATGTGACGACATAGGCGAACTGTGGTCAACATCTTGGTGACATTATCTGTGTGATGTTTATGTTCACGCTGACTTTTGTTGACGTCAGTTGCCACATATTTTTGTTGACATCAGTCACCAGGTGTGTGTTGACATCGGTCACCAGGTGTGTGTTGACATCAGCCACCAGGTGTGTTGACATCAGCCACCAGGTGTGTGTTGACATCAGCCACCAGGTGTGTGTTGACATCAGCCACCAGGTATGTGCTGACATCAGCCACCAGGTGTGTGTTGACATCAGCCACTAGGTATGTGTTGACATCAGCCACCAGGTGTGTGTTGACATCAGCCATCAGGAGTGTGTTGACATCAGCCACCAGGTGTGTGTTGACATTAGCCACCAAGTGTGTGTTGACATCAGCCACCAGGTGTGTGTTGACATCAGCCACCAGGTGTGTGTTGATATCAGCCACCAGGTGTGTGTTGACATCAGTCACCAGGTGTGTGTTGACATCGGTCACCAGGTGTGTGTCGACATCAGCCACCAGGTGTGTGTTGACATCAGTCACCAGGTGTGTGTCGACATCAGCCACCAGGTGTGTGTTGACATCAGCCACCAAATGTGTGTTGACATCAGCCACTAGGTGTGTGTTGACATCAGCCACCAGGTGTGTGTTGACATCAGCCACCAGGTGTGTGTTGACATCAGTCACCAGGTGTGTGTTGACATCAGCCACCAGGTGTGTGTTGACATCAGCCACCAGGTGTGTGTTGACATCAGCCACTAGGTGTGTGTTGACATCAGCCACCAGGTGTATGTCGACATCAGCCACCAGGTGTGTGTTGACATCAGCCATCAGGAGTGTGTTGACATCAGCCACCAGGTGTGTGTTGACATCAACCACCAGGTGTGTGTTGACATCAACCACCAGGTGTGTGTCGACATCAGCCACCAGGTGTGTTGACATCAGTCACCAGGTGTGTGTTGACATCAGCCACTAGGTGTGTGTTGACATCAGCCACCGGGTGTGTGTTGACATCAGCCACTAGGTGTGTGTTGACATCAGCCACCAGGTGTGTGTTGACATCAGCCACCAGGTGTGTGTTGACATCAGCCACCAGCTGTGTGTTGACCTCAGCCACCAGGTGTGTGTTGACATCAGTCACTAGGTGTGTGTTGACATCAGCCACCAGGTGTGTGTTGACATCAGCCACCAGGTGTGTGTTGACATCAGCCACCAGGTGTGTGTTGACATCAGCCACCAGGTGTGTGTTGACCTCAGCCACCAGGTGGGAGTGTGTGTTGCAGGGAAGGTGTTGCCGCTGGGGAACATGGAGTTGCACCCCCTGGGACGAGTTAACAGACTGGGGAGCGGCAGGGGGAGCGGTGACCCCCTGGCCCCGTCCATCACTGACCTCTCCTTGGCGGGGGAGGAAGAGCCCCGTGACCAACCTGAACCTCTCCGACCCGGGGTCAGCCGCGCCACTTCCCCGGCTCCTCCAACCTTCCACTCCTCCAAGATGTTCGAGGTGGACAGCTGCCAGGGTTACGGTGAGTGACCCATGTTACGTTACGTAAGGTGACGGTGGAGAGTGACGCGTGACATGAGAAGTAGAGCGTGACGCGTGACCCATGACATAAATGTGGAGAGGTGGAACGTAACGCATGACCTGTGACATTACAGGTGGACAGTGGAGCGTGATGCGTGACCTGAGACATGAGACTTGGAGCATATATATATATATATATATATATATATATATATATATATATATATATATATATATATATATACTGCATGAGGTCACATTGGTGCGCGTGATCTAGTGTATGCATAAAAACCACGGGGAAAATGAAACACGATAAGCTAACAAGTGCACTTTCGTATAATGATCACATCATCAGAGGCAATAAAAGAATGAGACAAAACACCACCATCCAGTTACGCTTGTTTACCAATGGCGTATCAGCTACGTCTCTTCCTTGTGTATTAACTGACTGTCCTACGTCTTTATCTTATTCTTGTGTCTCCCCTGACGATGTGATCATTACATGAAAGTGCACTTGGGAACTTATCGTGTTTCATTTTCCTCGTGGTTTTATGCATATATATTTATTATATTACTTTATATTATATTATATTATATTATATTATATTATATTATATTATATCTTCATACTTGATTGCCGTTTCCCGCGTCAGCGAGGTAGCTTCAGGAAACAGACGAACGACCCATCCACTGACACACACACACACATATATATCGTGTTTCATTTTCCCCGTGAACTCATAGGAATATATATATATATATATATATATATATATATATATATATATATATATATATATATATATATTTATATATTTATATATATATATATATATATATATATATATATATATATATATATATATATATATATATATATATATATATATATATATAAACGTCCATACACGTGATTATACATATATATACACATGTGGATATGCATACTTGCCTGCCTTCAGTCCATTCCCGGCGCCATCCCGCCCCACAGGAAACAACATCGCTGTACCCCCCGCTGCAGCGAGGTAGCGCCAGGAAAATGGACAAACAAGGCCAAAGTCGTTCACATCCATTCTCTAGCTGCCATGTGTAATGCACCGAAACCACTGCTCCCTATCCACGTCCAGGCCCCACGAACCTTTCTATGGTTTACCCCAGACGTTTCACATGCTCTGATTCAGTCCATTGACAGCACGTCGACCCCGGTATACCACGTCGTTCCAATTCACTCTATTCCTTGCACGCCTCTCACCCACCTGTATGTATATTCAGGCCTCAATTACTCTCTCTCTCTCTCTCTCTCTCTCTCTCTCTCTCTCTCTCTCTCTCTCTCTCTCTCTCTCTCTCTCTCTCTATATATATATATATATATATATATATAGTTGAGAGATGATTGGTGGAGACCATTATGAACTTTGTTTTGAATCCGTGGTCCCTGGTCGAGGCAGTCAGTGTAAGGTGATGCCATTCATGTATCACAGTCCTTAAGGGAACCTCCAGGCCAACTCCTACACCCGTCATGTAATCAGTACGTAAGTAGATATCATTAGGATTGTAGAATGCGTAAGTAGGTCTCGGTAGGGCTGTAGGACATGTTTAAGTATTGATGAGGAGGTACAGTACTTATGGAGGTGTCACTGCTGGGACTGTAGAGCAGGTAACATGGGTCTGTAGGACTGTAGAATACGTTAGTACAAGTTAGTAGGGATATGAAATAGGTAAGTAGGTGTCAGTAGGGATGTAGGATACATCAGTAGGAGTCAGTAGGGATGTAGGATACATCAGTAGGTGTCAGTAGGGATGTAGGATACATCAGTAGGTGTCAGTAGGGATGTAGGATACATCAGTAGGTGTCAGTAGGGATGTAGGATACGTCAGTAGGTGTCAGTAGGGATGTAGGATATATCAGTAGGTGTCAGTAGGGATGTAGGATACATCAGTAGGTGTCAGTAGGGATGTAGGATACATCAGTAGGTGTCAGTAGGGTCAATCCTCAGCAAGGTGAGGACGAGGAAGGTAGGCACATATGAGGCGGACCTTCCTGTGATGGTTCGTGGCACATGATGTAGAGAACCCAGGAGACGAGCGGTGATTACTCCCACCAGAGGTGTTAACAAGAGGTTCAAATGCGTGTGTGAACCTCACCCGATTATTGTGGCACAGCCTCCACCAAATAGTCAGCAGTTGTCCACCATAATCACCAGGGGTACATCATAGTCACCAGGTGTCTAAGTTAGTCACCAAGTGTCCTCCATACAGACACCAGGTGTCCACCACATAATCACCAGGTGTCTTTCATACAGTCACCAGATACCGACCGTACACTGAACAGGTATGAACCATGCAGTCACCAGTGCCACACCTTATATTTATCAACCATACATACAGTGGATGATTCCTATCATATTATCAAACTTGAAGTTACTTCATCACTGTAGTAGGCTACATTAAGCTTTGTTGGGTTTGGTTAGGATAGATTGCGCATGTTTCACTTATTGGGTTAAGTTATGCCTTGTTAGGTGTTGGTGGACAGGGTAAGGTTAGGTTGGGTTTCATTAGGTTAGGCTAGGTTAGGGGAGGTTGGGCTATGTTAGGTTATGCTATGTAAGGTTAGCCTGGGCTAGGTTTAGTATGAACACTTGCTAGGCTTTATCTGTTCAAAACCTCATGACACCAAGGAGAGTCTTATGACACCTAGTTCGAGTCTTATGACATCTACCAGAGCTCCTGAAACCCATTAAGATCCTCATGTGACCAAGCGGAGCCCTATGACACCCATTTAGTGCCTCATGACACCAGAAATAGCCTTATGACATCCTGCAAAGCTCCATAACACCTGGCACAGACTTAAGAAGTCAGCAGGGTGTCATGTCACTCACGTCTTACTACATTCAGGAGGGACTTATGACACTTGACACAGCCCCTTCACACTCACCACAGCTTAACAACATCCATTAGCCGTTCCCTCCGAGCAGTTTGATGTATTGTCGTGTCTCCTTATATATGGATTAGGAAAGTAGGATACTGTAACTGTCCTTCAGCAGATATCCTCGACATGACCAATAAGTCTCCTTTGTGCTTGTGCCCTTCTGAGTTATACAGGAATGGCCCACATCCACCTGATCCCCTCCTTCAGATACTGTGCCGCACGTGGTACGTGCACAGCACCTCGTGACCTTGCCAGTAGTAGAACTTTGTGGTGTCAACAGGTCGGGTGGTGGTAGCTTACCCTGGTCGCGGGGAGGCCTTCAGTGAGGGGTCCTTCTGGTTCATCGACCCATCCCTTCGGCCTCACCTGCTGGCCACAGACACCCACACCTACTGGCGGCTCATGATGGCCCACCTGGGGATGCCCCAGTGGCAGGCCTTGGTCGCCGGGCTCGGCCTTACCCCTTGGGCTCGGGTAAGTATAACGTACCCGGCCCTGGCTGCTGCTCCCGGCCGACCAACGGGCATCTTTCCGTCCAGGAAGCAGGTCCCCACAAGCTTCCTTAAGAATTGTTGTTATATCCAGAGTTTATCTAATTGTCCTGTAAACTAGTGCTACTTCTACTACTACTACTACTACTACTACTACTACTACTACTACTACTACTTCTACTACTACTACTGCTACTACTATTACTGCTACTACTACCGTAATTCCTGCTGCCACTGCAGTTACTGCTAACGTTCTTCCTAACTGCCTATTACTACAGCTGCTGCTGTTATTGTCATATATCAGTAAGAGGAGATGAAAGTTCATCAAAGATATGTTTAAAGTTAGGTCTGACGAATACCTCGCTTTAGTCCACGAGTGTTGTTATTTATGCCTCCTTAGTTTAAAAAAGATTTAGAAGTGTTTCTCCTCATTTTTATCTTTTCTATAATATGCACACAAATGTCTGTGTTTCTAATGTGCCGTCACACTACTGAAACCAACACTACCACTGCAGTATTCATGTTACTAGTGTTAGTATTGCTACAACAACTATTTCTGATCGTTATAAAATGGTTTGAGAAATCCGTGTTACTAGCAGTTTGGTACAATATGATCTGTGCCGGTAACCCCGGCACCCAATGCTCACCCTGTGATGCGGCAGCGCAAAAGAAATACAGGGGTCACAAAGTAAAACCCCCAGTGGCTTAATATTACATGTTACAATTCATAACAGGTATTTCACTACATACATTACATAGTTTCATATGGTAAGTTTTACCGACTAGACGCAAAAAGTGGATACAAACTTAGTATTTCAGTTATCTTGTTATTAACAATAAGGTGTTGTGACATTTCTTGCAGGGTTGGTTTAGATCTATCTCTAAAAGACTTTATTATTTCACATTCTAAGACTTAGTGTTCTCGTTTGTGTCCAAATCTTTGACCACAAACTTTACATTTTGATATTTTTAGGAACTGAGACATTTTGATATTTTCAAGAACTGAGACATTTTGATATTTTCAAGAACTGAGACATTTTGATATTTTCAAGAACCGAGACATTTTGATATTTTTAAGAACTGAGATATTTTGATATTTTTAAGAACTGAGACATTTTGATGTTTTCAAGAACTGAGACATTTTGATATTTTCAAGAACTGAGACATTTTGATGTTTTTAAGAACTGAGACATTTTGATGTTTTCAAGAACTGAGACATTTTGATGTTTTTAAGAACTGAGACATTTTGATGTTTTCAAGAACTGAGACATTTTGATGTTTTCAAGAACTGAGACATTTTGATGTTTTTAAGAACTGAGACATTTTGATGTTTTCAAGAACTGAGACATTTTGATGTTTTCAAGAACTGAGACATTTTGATGTTTTCAAGAACTGAGGCCAACAGGATTAGTGTCATCTACAGTTTACTGTTAAGAAATGTTATATATATGGCGTCTTGTAGCGTCCCACCTTCATGTGGTAAACAACCATTGATCAATTTGGCGAGTGTTGCGGTCATGGATGTGAGAATGTTGCGGCCATGGACGTGCGAGTGTTGTGGCTATGGACGTGCGAGTGTTGCGGTTATGGACGTGCGAGTGTTGCGGCTATGGACGTGCAAGTGTTGCGGCTATGGACGTGCGAGTGTTGCGGCTATGGACGTGCGAGTGTTGCGGCTATGGACTTGCGAGTGTTGCGGCAATGGACGTGCGAGTGTTGCGGCTATGGACGTGCGAGTGTTGCGGTTATGGACGTGCGAGTGTTGCGGCTATGGACGTGCGAGTGTTGTGGCTATGGATGTGCGAGTGTTGTGGCTATGGATGTGCGAGTGTTGCGGCTATGGACGTGCGAGTGTTGCGGCTATGGACGTGCGAGTGTTGTGGCTATGGACGTGCGAGTGTTGCGGCTATGGACGTGCGAGTGTTGTGGCTATGGATGTGCGAGTGTTGCGGTTATGGACGTGCGAGTGTTGCGGCTATGGACGTGCGAGTGTTGTGGCTATGGATGTGCGAGTGTTGTGGCTATGGACGTGCGAGTGTTGCGGCTATGGACGTGCGAGTGTTGTGGCTATGGACGTGCGAGTGTTGCGGTTATGGACGTGCGAGTGTTGCGGCTATGGACGTGCGAGTATTGTGGCTATGGACGTGCGAGTATTGTGGCTATGGACGTGCGAGTGTTGCGGCTATGGACTTGCGAGTGTTGCGGCTATGGATGTGCGAGTGTTGCGGCTATGGATGTGCGAGTGTTGTGGCTATGGACGTGCGAGTGTTGTGGCCATGGTAGTGGTCAGGCAAAGCGTAGACTGGCTTATCACACGTAAAACAAACATGCCGTTACCGCTAATGTTACTGACATCATCACTGTTACTGCCGTTACCACTGCTGTGACTGTTATCATTACCCTTGATATTGTTATCATTATTGTCATGTTTACCACAACCACTACAACTACTACTACTACTACAACTACAACTACAACTAGTAATGTTATAACCGATATACTATCACTGGTGATTAACGTAACGGCTGACCATCAGAAGCAGTCAGGATATAGTGCTGAAGTTAGCGGCGCAGACACCAGTAGAAGTTAGCGGCGCAGACACCAGTAGCAGTTAGCGGCACAGACACCAGTAGCACTTAGCGGCACAGACACCAGTAGAAGTTAGGGGCACAAACACCAGTAGAAGTTAGCGGCACAGACACCAGTAGCAGTTAGCGATGCAGACACTAGTAGCGGTTAGTGGTACAAACACCAGTAGAAGCCATGTTGGGATAAGGTAGTAGCGATACCATGTGGTCTGGCCTTGTAGGTACTGATGGTGGAGTCTTGAGGTGGTACTGGTGTTCGGGGGTCAATTAGAGGTAACAGCATGTGGCAAGGTCTTGTGGTGCTAGAGGGTCACGCTGGCTAACAACAAGTAATGGAGTCTTGCAGCAGTGTTATGGTAGGAGGTCAACAAGAAATAACATCACGTGATGAAGGTCTTGCAGCATTGGACTTAAGAGGCCACCCAGTGTTGACACCAGGTGGTGGGGTTTTACAGCAGTGGTATGAGGTGGTGGTAGATGGTTATCCAGTGTTAACACGAGGTGGTGGGGTTTTACAGCAGTGGTATGAGGCGGTGGTAGATTGTTATCCAGTGTTAACACTAGGTGATGGGGTCTTACAGCAGTGGTATGAGGTGGTGGTAGATGGTTATCCAGTGTTAACACTAGGTGATGGGGTCTTACAGCAGTGGTATGAGGTGGTGGCCGGACATCTGCTAGAGGGGTCACGTTCTGCACGACTCTCACAGTCACAAGAGCTCGTCAACAAGCTCGACTGGTCCGTCTTCAAGAACAAGAAGACACACAAGACTAAGGCAGCAAAGGACACCCCGAAGGACGCGAACAAGGACACTGCGAAGGACGCCAACAAAGAGGCCACAAAGGATACGGGGAAACAGAAGGAGTGAAAACAGGATGATATAATGACGTAATGTTATGTTTTGTCATTATCATCCTTTCTTGTAACAATTGTACGCATGTAACCATCTCACGTTGTTTCAGTTATGTACATTAAGATGTTAAGACAAGAACCTGATCAGATAAAGATAAAAAGATGCAAATCATAAATCAAATGAGAAGTTGTCAGAAGTAAAGGACAGAGTTGGTGACTACCACAGCAAATCGATTTTAGAAAGATAGTCAATAGTAGAGTGAGGTCTTGTACTGTCCAGTCTGGAGGAAGGTGAGGAGAATGTGAGAGCTGTTGCTACTGTGGGTCCAGTGAGGGAGGAGGATAATGACGGTAGCAAAGTCAGGAAGGAAGGAGATGGAAGGAGGATGTTAAGTGAATATTTAATGATGATGAGGAAACTACCACGCCGGGCAGGGAGAGAGAGAGAGAGAGAGAGAGAGAGAGAGAGAGAGAGAGAGAGAGAGAGAGATAATGATAGGTGGGCACATAGACACATGCATTACTAAATACGTGAAGGCCAAGAATGAAGCATTGTTTGATCCTGTGTATGATGGGCTGTACACGAGGGTTGGATGGCTTTCTTCGTGGATTACCTTAACGGAATGACTGAGGTGAGGCCAGGAAAGCCTCCCCCAACACTCGTGTGGTCAGCTTGGTGAGGAATTCCTTGTACTCCAGGAACTTCTTTATCTGTGGTCCGACAAAGACACCTTCTTTGACCTTTGCCTCAGATATCTTAGGGAATAAGTCTTATCTAGAGCTGTGACAAACTGTTTCATAAGACCTGACTTTATATGCAGTGGTGGTATCAACACCTTCCAGTGGTACACCAGTGGCTCCCACTTGACGTTGTTCATTCCCACAGAGAATTCGGTCCACTGTGGCCAGTCCCGCCTATGGTAGTGCTCCGCGTTGTCCCTGCTGTTCCAAAGGCAGAGATAGCTGGGAAACTTGGTCAAACCGCCTTGGAGACCACCATTTTGAAGTCTCTGATGATCTGCCAGCTGGACTCATCATACTTCAAGGCGTCTAGCAAGGTCTTGACATAGTTGTACTCTTCAATGAGGTGCACCGAGTGAGCCAGGGGAGGAGACGGGTTCCCGTTATGGAACAGCACGGCTTTGGCTCCTGGAGGAGCGAGCTGTCGATAACTAGGCGCCACTCGTTCGTGTTAGAGGCGATCCGATTGCCTGGACCAGCCTGGTTACATTGTGGCAGAAGCAGAGCCCATCTTGACGGCTGAAGAAGTTGGAAAACCGCAGATGAAGCTTCCTCTGATCTGTGATTTGCACACTTTCATCCAGCAAGTTCCACTGCTTGAGCTTAGACGTCAAAAGCTGGGCATTGTGAGACCAGTATCTCTGATCAAGTGGTTGAGATGTTTCTGACTGGGGTAGTATGGGTTTCTCTCTTCAGCTGCAACTCTGACATTATAATCTGGATGTACAACGTCTTCCTCTCCCTCTGACTACTATTCATATTTCTGGCAACTTCGTGAAAGTTCTGTGTAAGCTACTCAGCTCTGAATCTATCTGGAATGTTCTAGAAAGGTCTGTGTAAGCTACTCAGCTCTGAATCTATCTGGAATGTTCAAGCTACTCAGCACTGAATCTATCTGGAATGTTCTGAAAAATAGGTCAATTTCAAAATATTATTGTCCTGATCCCAAAAGGAAAGTTTCAAGGCAATGATAGCCATTTTCTGTACTTTTTACACATAATTAAAAAGACGATAATTGACCAGGAACAAAAAAGTAAAGATTTGTTAGACAGTGAATTATCATAATATTGTTAGTTATAGCCAGAAGTTAACAGTATTGTAAAATGTAGAGTGTGTGAGGCGGTACATGATCTAAGACCCACATACAGCCCTTCTGTATTATAATGTAATATTTTATACCGAATAAAACTAATCTCATATTACCCACACGTGTTCATCCCTCATATTACTGTAACATGTAACACCAGCCAGATATTAGTGTTTTAACTACACATAAGAACAACCACAGCATTATTCTTACCTTACCATTATAACTTTAAGATGATGTCAGTGGTAAGTATGGAGACGTAAGAGATGAGTCCAAGTGTAAGTGTATGATCCCTGATGCAGATGTCAGGCAGCAGATGGTCTGGACATATTGCAGGATAATGAAGCATGAAGTCACTCACTGTGTTACGGGGCACAGATCAGAGTGTTGTGGTTGTATTACCAGTTAAGATCTTGTGTTACGAACAACTGTTACATACAAATGTTTGACCTACAGTACGGCTGAAGTAATGTATTTTGTTACTGTAACACGTACAGAATATATACATTTGTATAGTGGTTAAAGATCGTGTAGAACATCAAAGCATATTGTGATGTTCATGATAATGTCATGTTAACAGTGTTCACATGGTGTCAGAGCTGCTGTGGACTGCGCTTGTTAGTCATGGTCTACACGAGAAACGTTCAAGTTCTCAATACAGTGTTAGTAAACATATTGACCACTGGCGACTCTTGCTTCCTGGCTCAACTGCACGAACTTTCCTTGGCGCTTGTAACACTTGTGATGACATAGTGTCACCAGATTTAGGTATTTCCTCGTCTTGAAAGCAGTCTTCACTAGAGGGAGGGACAACGACTGGAGGGAGTTCCCTGGACCTCCGTCACTAGAGATGAGTTACGTCACCGTAAACATTATATACGGGTGAGAAACGAGCATATGATTCCTGTGGTTCATCTCAGAAGAGGTGGCCACCATTACTCGTCGTGACTCTCTTGTTCTCAGAGGAAGTCAGTAGACCACTCGTGACTGAGGTCCACTCTCAACAAGCAGGAGCAAGAGTCTGGGGGGAGAGGATGCCAGTGCCCTGAGAGGATGATTAGTTAGGGAGATCAGCCAGCTCCCAGTGTCCCGTGAGGGTGATTGGCGAGGGAGATCAGTCACTGTTCGCTGTCCAGCGATAAATATTCCTACTCATTAAAGACATTATTGAAACGATCATTCATTACCCATTGTGTGGCCATGAACAATACTTGATGAACAGTTCTAAAGGAAAGGCCTGGGATGTAAACACCCGGCCTGTCGTGTTTCTCACCTCCCAAAGGACATGTGATGGTGAAGGGAAGGCCTGGGATGTGGGCAACCAACCTGTCATGTTCTTCATCTCCCACACGATATGTGATGGTGAAGGAAAGGCCTGGGATGTGGACACCCAACCTGGCGTGTTCTTCACCCTCACAGGATAATGTGATGGTGAAGGGAAGGCCTGGGAAGAGGACACCCAGCCTGGTGTGTTCCTCATGTCCACAGGATACACAGCGTACACCTTCCCACACAGAGAGTGGTTACACCACACTGTTAGAAGGATGCTGAGGTGTACTAGAGTGGCTGATGTGGTCCGTAAGGTGGAGGCTGAGATGTACCATGTGTTTGGTGTGGCTGCCACATAGATTCTGACTTCCGCACTGATTGGAAGTGCCACATGGGATGAAGCCACCACATGCAATGTGGTGGCTTCAATTAAGAAACACAAAATGAATAGCTGCTTGAAAATGTTGCACAGTCTTGCATAACAACAATACCTCAGGAGTGTGACCCTTGATCGAGCTGTGATTCTTGTCGTTGTGGTGTAGTATGTGTCATCACGGGTGCAACACCGACCCCTGAATACCCTTAACATTTCTGATGATGTGTTTCGGTTGACGCACTATTGTCTCGTCGTAAACCGAACGTTTTACTCTTATTCTTCGTCTTCAGTCTTCTCTAAGGCTCAGGGAAATGTAACATGATCTCTTATGGTGTTACAAAAGTCACGTTGTTAAGGCATTTTGTGCTGAAGTGTGGCCACAGTACCTCAGCCCAACACTGTTATTGTCTACTTTTGGTAACTCTCTAACTTGTGATCTCGCACCCATAAGGATATAGCCAGGACAAGTGGCCACTGGCCACATTGTCTGTTGCAGCTTGAGAGGGGTGGGGTGGGGGGGGGGGGGTTCATGACGTCCCAGTATTGACTCCCGAGGTACGTCCTCTCCCTGGCCTGTGTCAGATCATAATCTGTATTTATTCCTCACCACGTATCGTGCATGTCCCCGGCCGCACACAATGTACGTCTTATCTCACAGCAACATCACCTGAGGCAGATGGCCGCCCCACCTCACCGCCAGGCTGCACTACTGGTCAAGAAGTATTCGGTGAACTTTAACATGGTAGATGGGCTGTAGCTCGATGTTCTTTACGAGGTGTTCCTGTACACAGAGGAAGATACATAAGTAGATATTTATGTACCGCACGGATAGCGGCCCTATTCTTCTTCCCCCCTCCCCCCTTTTTATATTTTAGAAGGCATAGGCAAGTGAATGATGTAATCAAGACCTCCTCGGATGGACCAGATATTGTGCTCCTCCGCTTGGAGTTCCTCGTCCTGGGTGTGAGAGGAGTCAGGTGTGCTTCTCCTATCTGTCATGATAAACAGGCTTTTACGTAAACACACAACTCATTCTATTGTGTCTGCAGTGTCCATGGTGTAGTTTGCCCGTTGATTTGTGTAAGATTAGAACCCCCAAGAATAAGAGAGAGAGAGAGAGAGAGAGAGAGAGAGAGAGAGAGAGAGAGAGAGAGAGAGAGAGAGAGAGAGAGAGAGATGCTTATAGACAATGACCCACCAGCAACAAGGAACAACATGCACCTGAAAACACTTCAGTCTTTTCTTCCATTCAGATACCCTTCCCCTGCCCCAACTCCTCCTCCTCCTGTTGTCCTGTAGCCACGTTATTATGAAGCAACTCGTGTCCTGTGGAGGTGGCACAAGTAGGCAGGTGGCTGGTCGTGAGGTAGAGGCAGTGGATCACTTTCATTATAGTCTCAGGTTCCTCCCGCCATAATTGACGTGGTTCCTGTTGAAGCCCTTGCAATGCCCTGACACCCATGATCAGCATCATTACTGCTCCTTCTCTCTATAACGAGGTCATCCGCCTCCAGTTTGACCTCACCCATGCCTGGATGGCAGCCAGTCCCTGACGGAAGAACGTCACACTCCGTACTGTCTTATCTGGTAATGTATTTACGAAAGATGTAACACGTGTAAGTCCTGATTACTTCGTACTGCAGGTCAAGGTGACTGGGAAGGGAAGACCCATCCTCCACCTCCTTCCCTTCACCCTCCTCCGTCAGCCAAAACAAAAGCCAATTTACTGTTAGTAACAGAAGCCGAGGAAGCCAAGCGTGGCCCCTTCAGACCACCCGCCTGGTGCGGGAAGTCACCTGCTGGTCTTCTTATCTCGTTAACACATCACCAGTGATCCAGTGTCCCCTCCCGCCCCTCAGGCTCCTCCATAAACCACCTGCCTTCTACTGTTATCTGTCTTCTCTCACATGGTGTACACCAACCTGTGACCGCGGCGTTAGCTGGTGTAGCTGTACGTCATCCATGTGTGTTAGGCTTCCAGTAGGTATTTCCACTGGGGACCTCCTAATACATCCATAATAATTTCAATATGCAAGTTTGATATGACTAATTAGAAAAGTGAAGATGGTTAGAGGTAGATCTTGGTATTCGTGAAGTCAGGTGAATGTTCTGTTTGAAAGAACATATGAAGGATACAGAAACCCAACCTGACCTGACTCGGAGGGGACTAGTAAAATATAGACTGGATATAAGAAAGCCTGAAGCTGCTGATGGTTGATTGTTTGGACTTTAGGCAAATCAACAGCCAGTGTCATTAAGGCCATCAACGTAAGTCACATCCAACAACCGAAAAATCTTTAACACTTTCTTCAGGTGTTAAAGATAGAATTATACATTCACTGCTTATGGCGACCCATCATACCAGGTGCTGATAATTGATCAGTTACCGCCGAGGATTGTAGATATGGAGACGGAAGATTATATACATCCGCACTCTCTGCTACACATACTGTCAATCATTTTTTTTAGCCTATAATCATAAGTTTCTTGACGTTTCCCATAGATATACTTTACTGCATATACTGAGAGCCGTCTCATAAAAGTTATCTTCAATAGTTTACCATTGAACAATATAAATGAAAGAAAATAGTAAGATAAGAGTCTCAAAGAAAACAAATGATTATTGGCATAACTACATTATATATATATATATATATATATATATATATATATATATATATATATATATATATATATATATATGGTAAATTATATGGGAGGATATTGATTGAGAGGGTGAAGGCATGTACAGAGCATCAGATTGGGGAAGAGCAGTGTGGTTTCAGAAGTGGTAGAGGATGTGTGGATCAGGTGTTTGCTTTGAAGAATGTATGTGAGAAATACTTAGAAAAGCAAATGGATTTGTATGTAGCATTTATGGATCTGGAGAAGGCATATGATAGAGTTGATAGAGATGCTCTGTGGAAGGTATTAAGAATATATGGTGTGGGAGGCAAGTTGTTAGAAGCAGTGAAAAGTTTTTATCGAGGATGTAAGGCATGTGTACGTGTAGGAAGAGAGGAAAGTGATTGGTTCTCAGTGACTGTAGGTTTGCGGCAGGGGTGTGTGATGTCTCCATGGTTGTTTAATTTGTTTATGGATGGGGTGGTTAGGGAGGTGAATGCAAGAGTTTTAGAAAGAGGGGCAAGTATGAAGTCTGTTGGGGATGAGAGAGCTTGGGAAGTGAGTCAGTTGTTGTTCGCTGATGATACAGCGCTGGTGGCTGATTCATGTGAGAAACTGCAGAAGCTGGTGACTGAGTTTGGTAAAGTGTGTGAAAGAAGAAAGTTAAGAGTAAACGTGAATAAGAGCAAGGTTATTAGGTACAGTAGGGTTGAGGGTCAAGTCAATTGGGAGGTGAGTTTGAATGGAGAAAAACTGGAGGAAGTGAAGTGTTTTAGATATCTGGGAGTGGATCTGGCAGCGGATGGAACCATGGAAGCGGAAGTGGATCATAGGGTAGGGGAGGGGGCGAAAATTCTGGGAGCCTTGAAGAATGTGTGGAAGTCGAGAACATTATCTCGGAAAGCAAAAATGGGTATGTTTGAAGGAATAGTGGTTCCAACAATGTTGTATGGTTGCGAGGCGTGGGCTATGGATAGAGTTGTGCGCAGGAGGATGGATGTGCTGGAAATGAGATGTTTGAGGAAAATGTGTGGTGTGAGGTGGTTTGATCGAGTAAGTAACGTAAGGGTAAGAGAGATGTGTGGAAATAAAAAGAGCGTGGTTGAGAGAGCAGAAGAGGGTGTTTTGAAATGGTTTGGGCACATGGAGAGAATGAGTGAGGAAAGATTGACCAAGAGGATATATGTGTCGGAGGTGGAGGGAACGAGGAGAAGAGGGAGACCAAATTGGAGGTGGAAAGATGGAGTGAAAAAGATTTTGTGTGATCGGGGCCTGAACATGCAGGAGGGTGAAAGGAGGGCAAGGAATAGAGTGAATTGGAGCGATGTGGTATACCGGGGTTGACGTGCTGTCAGTGGATTGAATCAAGGCATGTGAAGCGTCTGGGGTAAACCATGGAAAGCTGTGTAGGTATGTATATTTGCGTGTGTGGACGTATGTATATACATGTGTATGGGGGTGGGTTGGGCCATTTCTTTCGTCTGTTTCCTTGCGCTACCTCGCAAACGCGGGAGACAGCGACAAAGCAAAAAAAAAAAAAAAAATATATATATATATGTATATATATATATATATATATATATATATATATATATATATATATATATATATATATATATATATATATATTATCCCTGGGGATAGGGGATTAAGAATACTTCCCACGTATTCCCTGCGTGTCGTAGAAGGCGACTGAAAGGGGAGGGAGCGGGGGGCTGGAAATCCTCCCCTCTCGTTTTTTTCTTTTAATTTTCCAAAAGAAGGAACAGAGGGGGCCAGGTGAGGATATTCCAAAAAAGGCCCAGTCCTCTGTTCTTAACGCTACCTCGTTAACGCGGGAAATGGCGAATAGTTTAAAAAATAGATATATATATATATATATATATATATATATATATATATATATATATATATATATATATATATATATAGCGATTTTTATATAGATTTCCTGGTTATAAGTCGAGTTGATGAACATAATGTTCCTCTTATTTCATTTTAGTTGATAGTTAATAATCACCTGTCGGAACTAGTGAGCAAGGTGGAGGGCATCGTAAAGCAATGTTAAACGTTGGTATACCAAATATGGCAGTCCATTCACTGTAACCGTGTGTGTGTCACCTTGATGATGGCAGGAGAAGAATGGTTGACTTTAATTCAATGAATTCCTTGCAAGTTATATTGTCTGGTGAGCAATTTAGTCTTGGCAAAGTAATTTGTAGAAAGGTATTGAATATGAAAAGAGAGGCCAGTTGCGTCATCAGAAGTATCCAGTTCCTGACATATTTGATCAATCAAGTTAGATTAAAGCACTGAGAAATCGATCCAAGATTACTGCATTTTTCAGAATTGATATTTACAGTAACAGATAACATATAGATCTGTGCACTCATACACTGTTGACTCAACTCTGCGTTCATCCACATCCTTCAACTCTGCTCCTTCTCTCAATCGACCTGCATCTCGTCATGATACAGCTTCCTCACTGAACTCATACTGAGACAGAATATCTCAGTGAGGTGGACAAAATCTTGTTAAATTTAATGCCTCCAAGACCCAATTTCCATCAACAACCATAGAGACTTACCGGCCAGAGAGGAAGCTGGATATGAAGGAGCAGAGTGAGGGAGGGAAACTAAAGAGGGGAGCTTACAGATGAGACCCCGATGCCACACCCCGTCAAAAGCCTTAGATATGTCAAGGGCAACGGCATATGATTCCCTAAAATCTTTCACTTATGATGACCAGACATTAGTAAGATAGGAAAGAATATCACCAGTGGATCTCACCTTACGGAAGCCATGCTGGTGATTAGAGAGAAGCCTTGTAGTTGCAGAAGCCTCTTAAATGGGTTCTGAGGGTATATGATTACGTCTAGTTAGTCACGTATTTGATCAATGAAGACTCCTTTTCGTCTTGGTGCATTAGTGAGCCAGTCTTGTAACCACCAACGTACATTACCAGCTGTACTCTGTGACGACTTTTGACTGTAATCTTTGCCTTGGAATTTTATCAAATGTTTCTTGACAATCTAAATGAATGACTCCAACCGCTTTTTTACTTCACCATGCTTGTTGAATGTAACATTAAACATGAGTTTTAATTTTGTATATGAAACTTTCATAATAGTAGTTGTATATGAAACGTTCATTATACAGTAGTTGTATGTGATACGTTCATTATACAGTAGCTGTATATGAAACGTTCATGATATACATTAGTTGTATATGAAACGTTCATTATACAGTAGTTGTATATGAAACGTTCATTATACAGTAGTTGTATGTGAAACGTTCATGATACAGTAGTTGTATATGCAACGTTCATTATACAGTAGTTGTATATGAAACGTTCATAATACATTAGTTGTATATGAAACGTTCATAATACATTAGTTGTATATGAAACGTTCATTATACAGTAGTTGTATATGAAACGTTCATTGTACAGTAGTTGTATATGAAACGTTCATTATACAGTAGTTGTATATGCAACGTTCATTATAGTGTAGTTGTATATGAAACGTTCATAATACATTAGTTGTATATGAAACGTTCATAATACGTTAGTTGTATATGAAACGTTCATAATACAGTAGTTGTATATGAAACGTTCATAATACGGTAGTTGTATATGAAACGTTCATGATACAGTTGTAGTATATGCAACGTTGATGATAGTACAGTAGATGTATATGCAACGTTGATAATAATACAGTAACTGCAAATCTTTTGCAGATTGTCGGTCCGTACTACACGCGGGTCGGACCATACCTGGCGACACACGGGTCGGACCATACCTGGCGACACACGGGTCGGACCATACCTGGCGACACACGGGTCGGACCATACCTGGCGACACACGGGTCGGACCATACCTGGCGACACACGGGTCGGACCATACCTGGCGACACACGGGTCGGACCATACCTGGCGACACACGGGTCGGACCATACCTGGCGACACACGGGTCGGACCATACCTGGCGACACACGGGTCGGACCATACCTGGCGACACACGGGTCGGACCATACCTGGCGACACACGGGTCGGACCATACCTGGCGACACACGGGTCGGACCATACCTGGCGACACACGGGTCGGACCATACCTGGCGACACACGGGTCGGACCATACCTGGCGACACACGGGTCGGACCATACCTGGCGACACACGGGTCGGACCATACCTGGCGACACACGGGTCGGACCATACTTGGCGACACACGGGTCGGACCATACTTGGCGACACACGGGTCGGACCATACCTGGCGACGCACGGGTCGGACCATACCTGGCGACACACGGGTCGGACCATACCTGGCGACACACGGGTCGGACCATACCTGGCGACACACGGGTCGGACCATACCTGGCGACACACGGGTCGGACCATACCTTGGCGACACACGGGTCGGACCATACCTGCGACACACGGGTCGGACCATACTTGGCGACACACGGGTCGGACCATACCTGGCGACACACGGGTCGGACCATACTTGGCGACACACGGGTCGGACCATACCTGGCGACACACGGTCGGACCATACCTGGCGACACACGGGTCGGACCATACTGGCGACACACGGGTCGGACCATACCTGGCGACACACGGGTCGGACCATACCTGGCGACACACGGGTCGGACCATACCTGGCGAAACTCGGGTCGGACCATACCTGGTGACACACGGGTCGGACCATACCTGGCGACACACGGGTCGGACCATACCTGGCGACACACGGGTCGGACCATACCTGGCGACACACGGGTCGGACCATACCTGGCGACACACGGGTCGGACCATACCTGGCGACACACGGGCCATACTTGGCGACACACGGGTCGGACCATACCTGGCGACACACGGGTCGGACCATACCTGGCGACACACGGGTCGGACCATACCTGGCGACACACGGGTCGGACCATACCTGGCGATCGCTACAAGTTGAAGGCTCAGATAGGGTCAGTGATTTTCATTACAAGTAGATCCGCTTCTTTTACCAGTACCAGTTGCAGAACCAGTGTTGTTGCTAAAACTTCTTGTGCTTGCGTTTCATCGTCCAGTTCCAATAGTATGATAATATCATGGTGTTTGATCCGTCTCCGATACGTAAGAGATAAATTTATGAATCCTTGTAGGAGAAACACTTGCCATATAGATGATATGGATTTTGTCATATAAGATTTGGTATTTTGCGAGAGTGTGTAGGATTTATCAAATTTTGTCTGTGGAGAAAAGTGCCCATATGACTTTGTCAAAGGCATATGGCAGTTAGGTAGTTTAACTCGGGGGTGGGCAACAGGGTAAGAGGTGGTAAGGTAGTTTAATTCTGGGATGTGAAATGGGCGCAAAACTGAATGATTAATCCCTAACATCATGTTGTCTGGTGTTAACGTCAGAAGGGTCAGGTGTCAGCAGAACAGTTAGTTAATGCTGCACATCACATTTTCTCTAGTCTTTGTGAGGTCGGTTACCTGACGAAGTATTTTATGGGGTCAAGTTATGGATGAGGTTCTTCACTGGGTCGAGTAGTGGACGAGATAATATATGAGGTCGAGTAGTGGACGAGATAATATATGGGGTCGAGTAGTGGACGAGATAATATATGGGGTCGAGTAGTGGACGAGATAATATATGAGGTCGAGTAGTGGACGAGATAATATATGGGGTCGAGTAGTGGACGAGATAATATATGGGGTCGAGTAGTGGACGAGATAATATATGGGGTCGAGTAGTGGACGAGATAATATATGAGGTCGAGTAGTGGACGAGATAATATATGGGGTCGAGTAGTGGACGAGATAATATATGGGGTCGAGTAGTGGACGAGATAATATATGAGGTCGAGTAGTGGACGAGATAATATATGGGGTCGAGTAGTGGACGAGATAATATATGGGGTCGAGTAGTGGACGAGATAATATATGGGGTCGAGTAGTGGACGAGATAATATATGAGGTCGAGTAGTGGACGAGATAATATATGGGGTCGAGTAGTGGACGAGATAATATATGGGGTCGAGTAGTGGACGAGATAATATATGAGGTCGAGTAGTGGACGAGATAATATATGGGGTCGAGTAGTGGACGAGATAATATATGGGGTCGAGTAGTGGACGAGATAATATATGGGGTCGAGTAGTGGACGAGATAATATATGAGGTCGAGTAGTGGACGAGATAATATATGAGGTCGAGTAGTGGACGAGATAATATATGAGGTCGAGTAGTGGACGAGATAATATATGGGGTCGAGTAGTGGACGAGATAATATATGGGGTCGAGTAGTGGACGAGATAATATATGAGGTCGAGTAGTGGACGAGATGATATATGGGGTCGAGTAGTGGACGAGATAATATATGGGGTCGAGTAGTGGACGAGATAATATATGAGGTCGAGTAGTGGACGAGATAATATATGGGGTCGAGTAGTGGACGAGATAATATATGGGGTCGAGTAGTGGACGAGATAATATATGGGGTCGAGTAGTGGACGAGATAATATATGGGGTCGAGTAGTGGACGAGATAATATATGGGGTCGAGTAGTGGACGAGATAATATATGGGGTCGAGTAGTGGACGAGATAATATATGGGGTCGAGTAGTGGACGAGATAATATATGGGGTCGAGTAGTGGACGAGATAATATATGGGGTCGAGTAGTGGACGAGATAATTGATGTGGATTCCGCAGGAGCGGCACAGCCATGAGAGGCCACATGTGTAATAACAAAGCGAGTTGTGTCTAATTTCGTGGAAAGCAGCGTCAGTCATTGAACGTTGGTGTCTTGTGTGTGTGTGTGTGTGTCTAAACTGCTTTACACTGTATTGTTAACACTCAATTTGCGAGGATGTGTGCACCTAGTCAAGTTGCGGGGAGGTGTGCACCTACAGTCAAGTTGCGGGGGTGTGCACCTACAGTCAAGTTGCGAGGGTATGTACACCTACAGTCAAGTTGCGGGAGTGTGCACCTACATTCAGGTTGCAAGGGTGTGTGCACCTACAGTCAAGTTGCGGGAGGTGTGCACCTACAGTCAAGTTGCGGGGGTGTGCACCTACAGTCAAGTTGCGAGGGTATGTACACCTACAGTCAAGTTGCGGGAGTGTGCACCTACATTCAGGTTGCAAGGGTATGTGCACCTACAGTCAAGTTGCGGGAGGTGTGCACCTACAGTCAAGTTGCGGGGGTGCATCTACAGTCAAGCTGCGAGGGTGTGTGCACCTAGAGTCTAGTTGCGGGTGTGCACCTACATTCAAGTTGCAAGGGTGTGTGCACGTACAGTCAAGCTGCGAGGGTGTGTGCATCTACAGTCAAGTTGCGGGAGTGTGTGCACCTACAGTCATGTCGCGGGGGGTCGTGCACCTACAGTCAAGTGGCGAAGATGTGTGCACTTACAGTAAAGTTGCGATTATGTGTGCACCTACAGCTAAGTTACGAGAAGGTGCACCTACAGTCAAGTTGCGAAGGTGTGTGCACCTGCAGTCAAGTTGCAGGGGTGTGTGCACCTACAGTCAAGTTAAGAGGATGTGTGCACCTACAGTCAAGTTGCGAGGATGTGTGCACCTGCAGTCAAGTTGCGGGTGTGTGTGCACCTACTGTTAAGTTGCGGGATGTGTGCACCTACAGTCAAGTTGCGGGGTGTGTGCACCTACAATCAAGTTGCGAGGGTGTGTGCACCTACGGTCAAGTTGCGAGGATGTGTGCACTTACAGTCAAGTTGCGGGTGTGTGTGCACCTACTGTTAAGTTGCGGGATGTGTGCACCTATAGTCAAGTTGCGAGGATGTGTGCACCTACAGTCAAGTTGCGGTAGTGTGTGCACCAATAGTCAAGTTGCGGTGGGGTGTGCACCTACAGTCAAGTTGCGAGGGTGTTTGCACCTACAGTCAAGTTGCGGAAGTGTGTGCACCTACAGTCGGGTTGCGGGGTGTGTGCCCGTACAGTCAAGTTGCCAGGGTGTGTGCACCTACAGTCACGTTGCCGGGGTGTGTTCACTTGCAGTCAAGTTGCGCGGGTGTGTGCACCTACAGTCAAGTTGTGGGGCGGTTTGCACCTACAGCCAAGTTGCGAGGGTGTATGCACCTACAGTCAAGTTGTGGGGTGTGTGTGCACCTACAGCCAAATTGCGGGATATGTGCACCTACAGTCGAGTTGCTGGGATGTGTGCACCTCCCGTCAAGTTGCGAGGGTGTGTGCACCTCCAGTCAAGTTGCGAGGGTGCGTGCACCTACAGTCATGTTGCGAGGGTGTGTGCACCTACAGTCAAGTTGCGGGGGTGCACCTACAATCAAGTTGCGAGTATGTGTGCACCTACAATCAAGTTGCGGGGCGTGTGTGCATCTCCAGTCAAGTTGCGAGTATGTGTGCACCTACAGTCAAGTTGCGGGGCGTGTGTGCATCTCCAGTCAAGTTGCGTGGCGTGTGTGCATCTCCAGTCAAGTTGCGGGGCGTGTGTGCATCTCCAGTCAAGTGCGAGGGTGTGTGCATCTACAATCAAGTTGCGAAGATATGTGTACCTACAGTCAAGTTGCGTGTGTGTGTGCACCTACAATTAAATTGCGAGGATGTGTGCACCTACAGTCACGTTACGGAGGATGTGCACCTACAGTCAAGTTGTGGGGTGTGTGTGCACCTACAGTCACGTTACGGAGGATGTGCACCTACAGTCAAGTTGTGGGGTGTGTGTGCACCTACAGTCACGTTACGGAGGTTGTGCACCTACTGTCAAGTTGCGGGGGGGGGGGGTTGCACCTACAGCCAAGTTGTGGGATGTGTGCACCTACAGTCAAGTTCCGGGGGGGGTGTACACCTCCAGTCAAGTTGCGGGTGTGTGCACCTACAGTCAAGTTGCGAGGATGTGTACACCTATAGTCATGTTGCTGTTGGGTGTGCACCTACAGTCAAGTTGCGAGGGTGTATGCACTTACAGTCATGTTGTGGGGTGTGTGTGCACCTACAGTCAAGTTGCGGGGGGTTTGCACTTACAGCCAAGTTGTGGGTGTTCAAGATGGTTTTGTAACTATTCACAACCCCATTGTACGGATATTTTGCTGTTATTGTATAATGGTTGATGACGGCAGTACTTTAACCTTGGTCTCAATAAGTACATTACTAAAAGTGTTCTTCGTAAGTTCATTGTAAGTAACTCTCACTTTTATCTTGATCGTGACACAGATTCCCTGCTCAGTACTTGACACAATTTTCTCCTCCATCATCGCGGGACTTCATGATTTACGTAGTGTCTGTATCTGTGATCATTCTTCTCTTCATGTTGGTTGTCTTACTTGTAAGTCCACCATTCATCCTCACATGTTCAGACTTTTCATTGGTTAGCCATTTGTTGGGTGTTTGGAGGTGTGTAAGTAACCATCGAGCAAACTGCGTAGTTCGTTGGGAAGTGTAAACAAGAATGTCACTTGGACTGTGGACACTTAAACGAGTAGAAATTTATGTTAAACAATTAGTAGAAGAAAACTGTGGCGAGGTCAGCTGACTGACTGTGGCAAGGTCAGCTGACTGACTGTGGCAAGGTCAGCTGACTGACTGTGGCGAGGTCAGCTGACTGAATGAGGGAAGATTTTATTTGAGTTAGGTGAACAGAACTGCTGACACACAATTACTTCTATAATTTCTATGTGCTGTGTTCACTGGGGCGGTTAACTACTCAACTTCTTAAAGTTCAACAACAACAAAAATACTTAAAAAAAAACCTTTTATTCATAAAAAGATGCATGCGCAGAAATACTGTACAATGTAACAAAGTTATTTACAAGATACCTAATGTAACATGCATGACCGTTTATAAAGGTGTAGATATAGTGTTGTGATACATTCATTATGGTTATACAACCCAATACATGACTAACCTCCTCACACCAAGCTCATCACTCACACCAGATACAACGTTTATATATACCAGCTTCCTATCCTTGGCTTCGTCATCATTTAAGTGGGTAGTTCACAACAAACAGCCACTCGCAAATCATTTTGTAATGATAAAGTTCTTAACATTTATTCTTGTTCAGAATCTTCTGTAGCACTGTAGAGGAAGGAACACTGCCAACACCCGGCTTCTGTTCTATATGGTGTAACAAACCCTTAACCTGCCAACACATTGTTTGATGGTATGAACAAACCCTTAACCTGCCAACACATTGTTTGATGGTATGAACAAACTCTTAACCTGCCAACACATTGTTTGATGGTGTAACAAACCCTTAACCTGCCAACACATTGTTTGATGGTATGAACAAACCCTTAACCTGCCAACACATTGTTTGATGGTATGAACAAACTCTTAACCTGCCAACACATTGTTTGATGGTATGAACAAACTCTTAACCTGCCAACACATTGTTTGATGGTGTGAACAAACCCTTAACCTGTCAACACATTGTTTGATGGTGTGGACAAACCCTTAACCTGCCAACATATTGTTTGATGGTGTGAACAAACTCTTAACCTGCCAACACATTGTTTGATGGTATGAACAAACTCTTAACCTGCCAACACATTGTTTGATGGTATGAACAAACTCTTAACCTGCCAACACATTGTTTGATGGCATGAACAAACCCTTGACCTGCCAACATATTGTTTGATGGTGTGGACAAACCCTTGACCTGTCAACATATTGTTTGTTGGTGTGTACAAGCTGAGTGTCATTATTGCTAGATAGATAATATTCATCATAGTTGTGTAGCAGGATATAAGATGATCAGTTATGTAATCATTACAAGAATCAGAGGTCCAGGAGTGAACAGATGTTTAGGTTGTATCAAGAGCTACTTTTATAACCTCAATCAATGTTTCATCACAACTCTGAATCATCTTAATTGTCTTTTATGTTTAATCATGAGTATGTATCTTACCTTTACATTTTTTCTCATTTTCTCTTTAACAATAAACTCGTGATGGACATGAAATTAATGTGAATAGTTACTTTCAACCAATATGGCTTCATGATAATGATCATCTAACTTACTCTTCAACAAGATACTCTTGGTAGAGGTAACGCCTAGTGCGGTGCCAAGTTCATCTAGAGAACTGTGTGACAGTTTGACGTCTGATGATAACCAGATCAATCCATCAAGTTGGTGTCAGTTCTGACAGAGAGGCAGCCAAGTGAGCTGACGTACCTGGCCCAAGTTGATCACACACACTAGTGAACAATATGCAAAGTTTCACTGTGAGGGAATTAATGGAAACTGAGATTGATAACAAATAAACATATATCAGATAAATAACGATAGACACAGCAGGTAATTAAGGAAGTCAAGTATAAAGCAGACGGAGTAAAAGATTCCCAGTTAGGAAAAGAGAGATGAGTTAAGTCTGCAGGATAATCAAAGAAACATTTATACGAAACTTAGATGTTCCAGATGAGCCTAGTTTTTATGTGTGTAGACAAGAAGAGTGATCGCTTACAATTTTGCAAGTGGTCATGTTTGTACAGGTTAAATGTGAGGATAATCCATGAAAACTACCAATGTTCACAGCCACAACCTAACCTAAGCAGAAGTGAACCTTCATAATGACACTCTGGAGAGGCACACGCTGCTCTGGGTCTTGTAAAGTCACCATCTGACTCACTTGTCAGCAGGAGGTTACGAGATAACGTTTGTCACTCCAAACCTCAGCATAATTAATGATCATAACTTCTCATCATTAAGCCTCTCATCTCATGTATATAAATATTTGTCCTTCAATAGTTGGAACTAACTTTACAATATTTTAGATACTTCGCAAACCAGTTATTAGAATGATAATGCAAGTCAGAAAACATGACTGGTGAAAAATGAAATGTACAGACGAACATTATACATAGTCCATGACAGGAACTAATCCATGTCTATACTGACTGAAATTATGCTGAAGACTTGCATGTGATTCTTGGTTCTGTAAAGACGTATTTAGTGTAACTCATGCAACTCATGTCATTATTTGTAACTCAGGTCATCATGTATAACTTATGTCATTATGTGTAACTCATGTTATCATGAGTACGTCATGTCATTATGTGTAACTCATGTCATTATGTGTAACTCATGTCATTATGTGTAACTCATATCATCATGAGTACGTCGTGTCATTATTTGTAACTCATGTCATTAAGTCACTCATACCAGACAAGTGGTAATGGTTACGATCTGCCGGCTGTTGCTGGAGCCTAACTGTCCCACAAGACTTCCTCAGTGTTGATAATGTTAGTCATGCCAGCTTTAGCTAACACACTTCCCACATTTCATATATCTATTTTTAGTGTTGAGGTTTCTATTCATGGACAAAAGTCCACATCAAGGCCGGGCATTCATTGAAATATAGAGATTTATGAAACGGATAAAGAAAAGATAAGGGAAGTATTTACGAATTTTGGAGGAAGTGAAAGACATGTCTTTTGAAATGTGGGGCAGGTCATAGTTATTGGGGTAAACATCAGAAGGTAGAGAATTCCAAAGCTTCGACGTGTAAGGAAAGAAGCAGATATCAAAGCGGCCCACCCTTGTGTTGCCGATGACCACACAGTAAAGATGTGACGCAGTAGTTTGCTGAGTATTGCGTGGTCTAAGCTGGTGGTGAGGGCACACAAGCAGCCAACATTCAAGCGTAGGGCAAAGGGGTCAAGTTTGGAAGTTAGCCTGAGGCAGTTTATAAGTCGGGACGCCTTCGACTCAACTCTGTCAAGTAAACATACAGAGCTAGAACCAC
Organism: Panulirus ornatus; assembly: GCF_036320965.1. Lineage (NCBI taxonomy): Eukaryota > Metazoa > Arthropoda > Malacostraca > Decapoda > Palinuridae > Panulirus > Panulirus ornatus. Next base: position 10,043,726 of record NC_092241.1, read on the forward strand.
CCCAAATGTGAGAGCAGTACTCCATACAAGGACGAATCAATCCCTTGTATAAACAGAGCAACTGTTCAGAAGAGAAGTTTCCACATCTAAAGAGGACACCCAGTTTCTTTGAGGCAGACTTAGCTATTCCTGTTATGTGGGGTTTCTAAGAAAGAGTGGATGTTACAGTAATACCAATTATGTTCATTGTGTCAAGAGGTGGAATTACAGAACCGTCTGAGTTGTCAGGAGTTTTCTACAGAGAAATGGGTAGAAACTGGGTCTTGGAGGCATTGAATTTAAGAAGATTTTGTCCACCCCACTGAATTATCCCGCCCAAGTCTGAGTCCACTGAGAAAGCTGTGTCAAGACGAGATGCAGATTATACAATGAACCTGGAGCTTGAGGCTTTATGCATCTGATTTATTCTGTGAAAGTGGGAAAAGACGATATGAACGTATACTGATACATTACTTAAGATCAGTCTGCAGACATTGCTGTTAAATGGTGTCATTACATCTGGAATTTTTTTGTCTTCGATATAGTTTCAGAACATGTGGTCGAGTTGTTAGTGTTGTGTGGAGAAATTTACACCTGGAAGTAGGTTGAGCCATGATCCAGCAAGTCAGGTCAGATAACGTGCTCATTAAGGCCACATAAAGTTACCATCATTAGGCATCAACTCCATCCATGAATTGTGGCAGGGGTTGGTAGACTACCTGGGATGATAAACCTAATGAGAATAGACAACTTAATAAGTAATCATGGTCAGTAGTTAGTGATGAGCAGTACCTAGTGATGAGCAGTAGTTAGTGATGAGCAGTAGCTAGTAATGGTCAGTAGTTAGTGATGAGCAGTAGTTAGTGATGGGCAGTAGCTAGTGATGGGCGTGCATAAATACATTTATGAGTATAAGTGTCACTAGGCCACAGCAGATGCAGGACACCTTCTCCAGCATGAGGCAGGTTTCAGAAGGTGGAGACGAGGATTTAGGATGTGAGTCAATGTGTTTGTGATGATGGTGGTGGTGGTGCCCGGGGAACTCCTTCGCCAGAACTTCGATGAATATAACGTGGATGAAGATACCTGGTCAGGGAGAAAATGATATATATATATATATATATATATATATATATATATATATATATATATATATATATATATATATATATATAGTTAGTTAGTTAGTTGATCGCCTTTTCCCGCGTCAGCGAGGTTGCGCTAGGAAACAGACAAAGAATGGCCCGTCCACACACACACACACACACACACACACACACACACACACACGTTGGTGAGCAGCGGGGTCTGCACCGGTCATTTCCCACCAGGCTCACACAGCCAGCAGATAGCATTTTACCGAACCAAACTGTACAACGTGGAGGAACAGAGAATTGGGCCAGGTGAGGGTATTCCCTCAAAGGCCCAGTCCTCTGTTCTTAATACTACCTCCCTAACGCGGGAAATGGCGAATAGTTTAAAAGAAAGAAAAGATAGGGGATTAAGAATACTTCCCACGTATTCCCTGCGTGTCGTAGAAGGCGACTAAAAGGGGAGGGAGCGGGGGGCTGGAAATCCTCCCCTCTCGTTTTTTTTTAATTTTCCAAAAGAAGGAACAGAGGGGGCCAGGTGAGGATATTCCAAAAAAGGCCCAGTCCTCTGTTCTTAACGCTACCTCGCTAACGCGGGAAATGGCGAATAGTTTAAAAGAAAGAAATATATATATATATATATATATATATATATATATTTTTTTTTTTTTTTTTTTTTTTTTTTTTATACTTTGTCGCTGTCTCCCGCGTTTGCGAGGTAGCGCAAGGAAACAGACGAAAGAAATGGCCCAACCCCCCCCCCCCCCCCATACACATGTACATACACACGTCCACACACGCAAATATACATACCTACACAGCTTTCCATGGTTTACCCCAGACGCTTCACATGCCTTGCTTCAATCCACTGACAGCACGTCAACCCCTGTATACCACATGACTCCAATTCACTCTATTTCTTGCCCTCCTTTCACCCTCCTGCATGTTCAGGCCCCGATCACACAAAATCTTTTTCACTCCATCTTTCCACCTCCAATTTGGTCTCCCTCTTCTCCTCGTTCCCTCCACCTCCGACACATATATCCTCTTGGTCAATCTCTCCTCACTCATTCTCTCCATGTGCCCAAACCATTTCAAAACACCCTCTTCTGCTCTCTCAACCACGCTCTTTTTATTTCCACACATCTCTCTTACCCTTACGTTACTTACTCGATCAAACCACCTCACACCACACATTGTCCTCAAACATCTCATTTCCAGCACATCCATCCTCCTGCGCACATCTCTATCCATAGCCCACGCCTCGCAACCATACAGCATTGTTGGAACCACTATTCCCTCAAACATACCCATTTTTGCTTTCCGAGATAATGTTCTCGACTTCCACACATTTTTCAAGGCTCCCAAAATTTTCGCCCCCTCCCCCACCCTATGATCCACTTCCGCTTCCATGGTTCCATCCGCTGACAGATCCACTCCCAGATATCTAAAACACTTCACTTCCTCCAGTTTTTCTCCATTCAAACTCACCTCCCAATTGACTTGACCCTCACCCCTACTGTACCTAATAACCTTGCTCTTATTCACATTTACTCTCAACTTTCTTCTTCCACACACTTTACCAAACTCAGTCACCAGCTTCTGCAGTTTCTCACATGAATCAGCCACCAGCGCTGTATCATCAGCGAACAACAATTGACTCACTTCCCAAGCTCTCTCATCCCCAACAGACTTCATACTTGCCCCTCTTTCCAGGACTCTTGCATTTACCTCCCTTACAACCCCATCCATAAACAAATTAAACAACCATGGAGACATCACACACCCCTGCCGCAAACCTACATTCACTGAGAACCATATATATATATATATATATATATTGTAAAGGATCACAATTTTGTGCGTGATCAAGATATTCCTGTGAGTCCACGGGGAAAATGAAACGCGAAAAGTTCCCAAGTGCACTTTCGTGTGATAATCACATCATCAGGGGAGATACAAGAGAGAAATATTACAGTCAGTTGGTATACATCGAAGAGACGAAGCTAGGACTCCATTTGGTAAACATGCGATTGTATATTCCTAAGAGTCAACGGGAAAAATGAAACACGATAAGTTCCCAAGTGCACTTTCGTATAATAATCACATCACCAGGGGAGACACAAGAGAGAAATATAACAGTCAGTTGATATACAACGAAGAGTCGGAGCTAGGATGCCATTTGGTAAACATGCGATTGGTCAATCGCATGTTTACCAAATGGCCTTTGCCTTTATATAATGGCACTATGTACGTATTCTGAAAATCCTCTGGCACTTCACCATGATCGATACATACAATAGATATCCTTACCAATCAATCAACAACACAGTCACCCTCCCCCCCCCCCCTTCTTAATGAATTCATCCACAATACCATCCAAAGCCGCCGCCTTGCTGGATTTCATCTTCCACAAAGCTTTCACCACCTCTTCTCTCTTAATCAAATCATTCTCACTTACCCTTTCGCTTCGCACACCACCTCGATCAAAACATCCTACATCTGCCACTCTATCATCAAACACATTCAACAAGTCTTTCCAATACTCAATCCATCTCCTTACTTCATCAAAGGAAAGTGATAAGTTCCCAGTGAATGACGGTTTGCGGTAGGGGTGCGTGATGTCTCCATGGTTGTTTAATTTGTTAATGGATGAGGTTGTTAGGGAGGTGAATGCAAAAGTTATGGAGAGAGGTGCAAGTATGCAGTCTGTTGTGGATGAGAGGGCTTGGGAAGTGAGTCAGTTGTCGTTCGCTGATGATACAACGCTGGTGGCTGATTCGTGTGAGAAACTGCAGAAGCTGGTGACTGAGTTTGGTAAAGTGTGTGCAAGAAGAAAGCTGAGAATAAATGTGAATAAGAGTAAGGTTATTAGGTACAGTAGGGTTGAGGGACATGTCAAATAGGAGGTAAGTTTGAATGGAGATAAACTGGAGGAAGTGAAGTGTTTTAGATATCTGGGAGTGGATTTGGCAGCGGATGGAACCATGCAAGCGGAAGTGAGTCACAGGGTGGGGAGGGAGCGAAGGTTCTGGGAGCGTTGAAGAATGTGTGGAAGGCTAGAAGATTATCTCGGAAAGCAAAAATGGGTAGGTTTGAAGGAATAGTGGTTCCAACAATGTTGTATGATTGCGAGGAGTGGCCTGTAGATAGGGTTGTGCGGAGGAGAGTGGATGTGTTGGAAATGAGATGTTTGAGCAATATGAAGTGTGAGGTGGTTTGATCGAGTAAGTAATGAAAGGGTAAGAGAGATGTGTGGTAATAAAAAGAGTGTGGTTGAGAGAGCAGAAGAGGGTGTATTGAGATGGTTTGGTCACATGGAGAGAACGAGTGAGGAAAGATTGACAAAGAGGATATATGTGTCAGAGGTAGAGGGAACGAGGAGAAGTGGGAGACCAAACTGGAGGTGGAAGGATGGAGTGAAAAAGATTTTGAGCGATCGGGGCCTGAACATGTAGGAGGGTGAACGGCGTGCAAGGAATAGAGTGAATTGGAACGATGTGGTATACCGGGGTCGACGTGCTGTCAGTGGATTGAACCAGGACATGTGAAGCGTCTGGGGTAAACCATGGAAAGTTTTGTGGAGCCTGGATGTGGGAAGGGTTTCGGTGCATTATACATGACAGCTAGAGACTGAGTGTGAACGAATATGGCCTTTGTTGTCTTTTCCTAGCGCTACCTCGCGCGCGTGTCGGGGGAGGGGGGTGTCATTTCATGTGCGGCGAGGTGGCGATGGGAATGACTAAAGGCAGCAAGTATGAATTATGTACATGTGTATATATGTATATGTCTGTGTATGTATATATATATGTATATGTTGAAATGTATAGATATGTATATATGCGTGTGTGGACTTGTGCGTATATGCATGTGTATGTGGATTGGTTAGGCCATTCTTTCGTCTGTTCCCTTGCGCTACCTCTCTAACGCGGGAGACAACGACAAAGTTTTTTTTTTTTTTTTTTTTTTTTTTTTTCCAAAAGAAGGAACAGAGAAGGGGGCCAGGTGAGGATATTCCCTCAAAGGCCCAGTCCTCTGTTCTTAGCGCTACCTCGCTAATGCGGGAAATGGCGAAAAGTATGAAAAAAAAATATATATATATATATATATATATATATATATATATATATATATATATATATATATCAAATATGTTTGCCATTTCCGGCATGAGGGAGGTACCGTCAAGAACAGATGACAGCCTTAGAGAGAAAATTTCCCACTTGGCTCCTTACTTTGTTCCTTATTTTGGAAAGTAACACAGGAAGGGAAGATTTCCAGCCACCCGCTCCCGCTCCCCTTTGTCGCCTTCTACGACACGCAGGCAATACCTAGGCAGTTTTTCTTTTTTTTTTGTGTGTATATATATATATATATATATATATATATATATATATATATATATATATATATTATCCCTGGGGATAGGGGAGAAAGAATACTTCCCACGTATTCCCTGCGTGTCGTAGAAGGCGACTAAAAGGGGAGGGAGCGGGGGGCTGGAAATCCTCCCCTCTCGCTTTTTCTTTTTTTTTTTCCAAAAGAGGGAATAGAGTAGGGGGCCAGGTGAGGATATTCCCTCAAAGGCCCAGTCCTCTGTTCTCAATGCTACCTCGCTAATGCGGGAAATGGCGAATAGTATGAAAGAAAGATATATATATATATATATATATATATATATATATATATATATATATATATATATATATATATATATATATATATATATATATATATATACGCATGTCAGTTATAATGTAATCCAAATAAGCACACTGACCATGTTCCCTATTCACATTCGTATACTTGCGTATGTCCGTTTTAAACCAGGTATTCCCAATCACCAGTTCTTTTTCAGAACACAACTCCACAAGATGTTCACCATATCCATTCGTAATACTGAATGACCCAAGCTCCCTAATTATACCCTCCACTGCCACATTACTTACCACCGCTTTCAAGTCACTCATCCCTAATACCTAGTCTCTTATAACAAAACTGCTGTCACACTGACTCAGCTGCTCCCAGGACACTTGCTTAACACGATGTTTCTTCTCATGGCCAGATGCATAATCATTCATAATCATCCACCTCATACCATTTACTTCCGTTTTCACCATCAGTCTAGAATTCACTTACACACTTCCACAACTCTTGCTGGAGCTATAGTTAAGTGAGCGCGCGCTCCCGTAGAATATACAATGTCCTCTATTACTAGGTTTCCGATCCGTACAATTTGTGTGAAAGGTTTAGATACTAGCCAGTAGCCTATGGGGCTCATGATAAAGAAACAACTTGGATTACTATTAATCAGATACTCTCAGTCGTACATACACCACCAGCACCGGGGGGTCAGTGCCCGTGAGGCATCATGTTTATTTGCCTCTAAAATTGACGTTATCATAGATCGTCTTCAGTTTATAGGTTGGAAGTAGAGAACCATTATCTAGCTATCTATTTCAACAACGTAGGCTCCAGTCACAGACGAAAGTCCACATCAAGGCAGGGGCTTAATTGAAATATAAAAAGGTTAATGAAAAGGAAGAAGGCAAAAGAAAAAATATGTACGAATTTTTCAGGAAGTGAAAAACTTGCAGTGGAAACATGAAATCTGTTAGATTTATTCTATAACACAAAAGATAGAAATAAATCAGTCCATCATTAGGATAATCTATGAGTGAAAACTTGTGTGAGCGTCCTAAGATAGGTATGTAGACGGTACCTCCTTTATTGAAAATCGCTGGTCTAGCTAGAGACAGCCTTGTCCAGCACGTTCCCCGTAGCCGAATGTGGCGATTTCATGATAGGTTTGTGGCGAATCAGAGATCTACGTCACAGTGTTTTGTACTGTGCTCCTTCTTATACTTGTTCATATTGTCTGAGGATAACCCCCCCTTCCCCCCTCTCTGCACACGAACAAGGCTTATGGACCGGATGGTTTCCATTCCCATGTTTGAGAGATTGGGTGCTTCCGAAATTGAGCCTCTGGTTGCTTGTCTGTTCCGCTTTTGTTTGATAATGAAAACCTTTCCTTCTACATGGAAACAGTTATTGGTACATCCCATTACAAGGAAACGGAATCGTTTTAACCCTTCCAACTATCGTCCTGTTGTTTTGGCTTCTACTCTTTCCATAGTCTTTCAATCTCCGCTCAGCTTCCATGCCCTTAAACATGTGGCTTGGTGATATCCCTTCCAATCTCACTAATGTTACGTTTTCATCTTTGAAAGATTTTGGAGAATGTTGCGCAGTTGCTTGATACATCAAAAGCCTGTGACAAAGTATAGCATTAGGGTCCCATCCCCATGTTCCCCTCTTTTGACTCCCCTGTCGCACACTTTGTTATGTAGCATCATCTGGCCGATCTGTCTCTGTAGTCTTTGATGAATCAACAGCAGAGTCCCTCAGGGTCTCTCTTGTCTCTTACACTCTTCTTCCAGTTCATGATGTATTATCTTTAAGAGATAACCATATGTCCTCATGTGCTTACGACTCAACACTCTATTCCTCCACTTTCGTTTCATCCTCTCCACTCTCTCTCGCTTGATCCACATCTCGTCGCACCACAACTACATTTATAGCTCAGACTTGGACAGGATATCAGAGTGCGGTGGACGGAATCTGGATAAGTGTAATGCCTCCAAGACCCAATATCTACCCATTTCTCTCCCTAAGATCCCACACAACTTCCCTTTTTCTCATTTACTTTTTCTGTAATTTCCACCCCTTAACACAATAACATGCATATTATTTCTGTAATATCCAACCTATCCTGGAAACCTCATATTACATAGATAGCTTAGTCTACCTCTAAGAGATATAATGTTCTGAATAAATGCTCCATCTATACAAAGGATTGATTTATCCTCGTATTGTTCTCACATGTATAAAGAGTCTACCTCTACATACTTGTAATACAGTGTTATGTCTAAAGCTCGTTTAGTCTGACCTTACAATTTGACCCACTTGTCGTATGTAGGTAATGTTGGGTCACTTTCCCTCTTCTGTAGGTATTACTTTAATACTTGCTCCCGAGAGCTGGCTGCTTGTACATCCCCACCATCAGTTAGACCACGCATTACTCGGCAAGCAACTGCGCCACATGATAACTCTCAGGCCGATGGCAATCCTGTGATGGACCGATTATATATATATTTCTTTCCTTGTATCTCAGAGCCTTGGAACTGTCTACCATCTCATATATTTCTTTCCTTGTATCTCAGAGCCTTGGAACTGTCTACCATCTCATATATTTCCTAACAACTATGACCTGGACTATTGTAAAAGGTAGGTTTTCCTTTTCTTCCAGCATTCTTATAATGTTCTTTTTCCTTATTTCTTCCTTTGCGTGACTCTTCATATGGCATCTGAGGTGGGCCCGCGATATGTATCTGGAAGCTCCAACATAAACTAAATCTCCTTCAATATTACCGGTAGATGTAGACCTCATGGCAAGGTTGACACAAGTCTGTCATTAAAGGCTCTCTTAATCATAATATACATTACTAATTTTCTTCCTATGGTCCAGTGGTGCTGTGCATCCATTTGGAGAACTCGGTTGAAACCTACCTGACAAACAACGGTACACAAGTCAGCCTCACCTGTTGCAAATGCTTCAAGCACAGCAGATACAATTTCTCTGTTGTCTGAGGGCGCATTCTGGAGGCCGACCCCGGCGGCGATACCCAGGGGAATGGTGGAGGTGAAGATCAGGACGTACAGCGCCTTGGTGCACCTGCTCAAGCCGTGACTTTTGCTCACCTGTACAGAAAGTCATTCTGGTAAAATGGTGTGCTTTATCTTCCTTAAAGTTAGAAAGTGTAAAGTTTCAGGCCAACCTATCGTATTTTGAGGGAATAATGAGAAACTATAATGAGAAATGCGGGAATTATTATTGGAACACAGCAAGTGTTCCAATGGGTCTGTCGTCATAATTGTGCTGAATGACCTGTGCATGATGTCACAATACATTAATGGTTGAAGCGACTGCTGTCCTCTAACAAGTGGTTGTTACAGTACAGAGATTGGTTATAGCAACAGTGTTGAGTGCAGACTAGTGGTCCTAAAGTGACTACAAGAATGAGAAGAATGTTGTAGTTACACAGGAAAGTTTTAGAGATGGATGGATGGAGCTTCAGTGTGATAACGTGTGATGTAGTGAGACAACAATATGTATCTTAATGTTTCTACAGATACGTGGAAATGGATGATAAATGGTTGAGCTTATCAATGAATGACTGGATAAATCTATGAATGGATGGATGATTGTACAAATTGAGAGATATATGAAAATATGGTCAACCGTATATGTAGATAGATTCAGAGAGAGAGAGAGAGAGAGAGAGAGAGAGAGAGAGAGAGAGAGAGAGGATCATACAGATGTATAATAATAATCCCTATTATTTAGTTTAAGATTACAAAACTCTCCTGTTCTTTCCTCCTCACCTCCATGCCAAAAGTGAAGGCCATGACGGTCTCGTGGACAAGGACAGCCACAGAGAACTCGAGCACCTTGTCCTTCTGGGTCTGGAGGCCCACGGCCATGCCCTCAAAGAGCGAGTGGATGCCCAAGGCCATCAGAAAAATGACGGAAGACGGCACGCCGTGCCCTCCTCCTGCACGGTGAACACATTGATCATTATCACCACCGTAATTATGTAATGATAATAAATGTTACAGGAACACATATGTGTGGCTGTTATCGCGTGTGTGTGCATTTGTTTAAAGTGTGCTGCTTTGGCGTGGCTGTAGTTGTATTCAGGTAACATTTAAGTTACTAACCAGTACCAATAAATTACACGTCACAGTAAAATCGGAATAAATTTGTCATCTCTGACCTTCCTTGCACTTAGTGCCCACTTTTCGTACTTCTTTAGTGAACATGTCAGTAATTGCTCGTCTTCCTCCACTGTAGAATGTGTGGTGAGGTGTCACAGATAAGGTTACTAATGATTCAGTTGTTACTCAAGGAACATAATACTGATGCGAGAGTGAGTGGGTTTGGCCCATCACGTGTATGTGAAGATTACTCCCATATTGACAACCCTCTGGGCGTCATGATACACCACCTCCCCCTCACCGTGATAGTCTTTGCAATAGTCGTGGTCGTTCGTGTCTTCTCTGACCTCGGCGTCCCCTCCGTTGGCTCGCTGGGTGGCTGATCCCACCGAAGACTTCGTCAGGAGGATGTGGGTGGCGCTGCTGCCGGTCTCCCCTCGGGAATGTTCCATCGCGTGTACCTGCGTTAACATAACACATCAGTCCCTCCAGCTCTGAGTCTGTTCCTTGTCTGTACATGTCAGTCTTTTACATAGTGGGTCTCTTCCTTGTCTGTACAATCAGTTTCTCACAATCTGTTTCTTGTGTGTACACTAGTTTTTCCCTCTGATTCTTATTCGTGTAGACACATTATTTTCTCTAGTGCTCAGTCCACATATTATGTAACATTAATTCCACCTTCCACTAGTGTGAACTCTTACCTTATTCATATCCATTTATTCTGTTCTCTTTCACATCTTCCTCCGCTGTGTTGTCTACACCTTACTTCCCCTCATGATTGATATGTGTCTAATCATTGGTCATTCCCATTGTCAGTCCACATTGTCTACACATTAACCCCTCGTACAACTCAGCTGCACCTTGTCTACACATTATCATTTACGTTTATATAGTTTCACTACATATAACAATGAAACGAGTGGATAGACTGTGGCATATTGAAAAGAAATCCACCATTAAAAAGTTAAATATTCTATTATTATTTTAATATATATATATATATATATATATATATATATATATATATATATATATATATATATATATATATATATATATATATATATATAAAGGGAAGTGAAGTGTATTCCAGTTTTGCCATACCAGTTTATCGATGGTAAATATGATGAGGAAACCGCAGGTGACCACGAAGAACCCCCAGGGGAACTCGGCAAAGTCCTCCCAGCTCTCGTTTGTATGACCCAGCTCCTGACGGAGGAGATAGAGGGTGTCACACCTCCGGTAGGGCACAGAAGACATATTGGCATGAATTATGTAATGTATGAGGAACACGATGGAATAAATTATGTAATGAATTAGTAATATGATGGAGTAAATTATGTGATGTATGAGGAACACGATGGAATAAATTATGTAATGAATTAGTAATATGATGGAGTAAATTATGTGATGTATGAGGAACACGATGGAATAAATTATGTAATGAATTAGTAATATGATGGAGTAAATCATGTAATGTATTAGTAATATGATGGAGTAAATTTTGTAATGTATTAGGAACATGATGGAGTAAATTATGTAATGTATTAGGAACATGATGGAGTAAATTATGTAATGTATTAGTAATATGATGGAGTAAATTATGTAATGTATAGTAATATGATGGAGTAAATCATGTAATGTATTAGAAATATGATGGAGTAAATTATGTAATGTCTTAGTAATATGATGGAGTAAATTATGTGATGTATGAGGAATATGATAGAGTAAATTATGTAATGTATTAGTAATATGATGGAGTAAATTATGTAATGCATGAGGAACACGATGGAGTAAATTATGTAATGTCTTAGTAATATGATGGAGTAAATTATGTAATGTATTAGGAATATCATAGAGTAAATTATGTAATGTATGAGGAATATGATAGAGTAAATTATGTAATGTATTAGTAATATGATGGAGTAAATTATGTAATGCATGAGGAACACGATGGAGTAAATTATGTAGTGTCTTAGTAATATGATGGAGTAAATTATGTAATGTATTAGGAATATGATGGAGTAGATTATGTGATGTATGAGGAATATGATAGAGTAAATTATGTAATGTATTAGGTACATGATGGAGTAGATTATGTATTCGGAATATGATGAAGTAAATTATGTAATGTGTGAGGACCATGATGGAGTAAATTATGTAATGTATTAGAAATATGTTGGAGGAAATTATGTAATGCATGAGGAACATAGTGGAGTAAATTATGTAATGTATGAGGAACGTGATGGAGTAAAGTATATATTCGGAATATGATGAAGTACATTATGTAATGTGTTAGGAATATGATGGAGTAAATTATGTAATGTATTAGGAATATGATGGAGTAAATTATGTAATGTATTAGGAATATGATGGAGTAAATTATGTAATGTATTAGAAATATGATGGAGTAAATTATGTAATGCATGAGGAACATAGTGGAGTAAATTATGTAATGTATGTGGAACATGATGGAGTAAATTTGTAAATTTACTTAAATCAACACTAAGGTTTTTATCCGTGTGAAAATAACGTCAGTTTGAAGAACAGCAAAGGAAATTGCTTAAGAAAATAGATGGTCAGGGAAGAAGTAAGACAGTTATTTTACAGTATATTGGTCAATTACTTATCGGATAATGATGATTGCTTCAAGTTGACGAAGCCTGGCAAAGATTTAACATTATTTTTGCTCGTCTTTATTTACATTTGAAGCCAACTCATGTCCTGATCCCATGTCCACTGCTGAGAGAGGAGAACATTTTGCGACACATTACCATAAAAGATGAAGACTTACTATCTGCAATAAATGCAAGGAGGGTTAAATAAGACGGAAGGCCCAGGTATCTTTTATCCGAGCTTAAAAATGAGTTAGTTAAACCCTTGACTGCTTTTTTTTCAGTAAGTTACATGCTACGGGATTCCCTAGAGACACAAGTTGACCAATGTCGTAACATCGATTATCACAAAAGGAAATGAATCACTGCCCAGGAATTATCATCAAATATGGGTGACGTCTGTAGCTGGTAAACTTATGGAAACCATCAATCAGGATAACATTGTCAACTATTTAGAGGACCACCGCTTATATGATTCTCAGCTTGGTTTTTGACGACATGGCTCATGTCCGACAACACTGCTGGATTTATGATGCAATCAACACGTATTGATCCAAGTAAGACAGTTCATGTCACCCATTATATTTTCAGACAACGTCTGATAAAAGCCCAGATGTTATCAAGAAAGGTTGAGTCGCATTGTATAGATGGAGGTTCACTTCGATTGTTAGGAAATTGATTAAATGTTCTTAAACAACGAGTGATGATTGAACCTCAGAATGGTTACACGTAACAAGTGATGTGCCACTCTGTTCAGTCTTAGGACCGGTTATCTTTCTCATATGTGATTATGATATTGATAATTGGCTACAATGTGAGATGAACGTCTGCAGAATCAACCTAACTTAACCGAACTGTTGGACTGGGTTCACAAGAGGCAAATAAATGTTAATATCAGTAAGTAATGTGTTAAGTTCTACATATCATTAGTAAACATGAAGAGGCAAGCTATAGTATGAATCATGTTCAACTTCAAAAACTAAATGAAGGAAAATACTTTGTGCGTAATGATCTCAGCTGACCTAAAATGAGAAAAACAGTGCGCAGAAGCAGTAACAAGGTCGAAAAAAAATTTGGATTTACAAACAGGGAGATTAGATTTAAAAGTCTAGGGAATTATTATCAATCTTTCCAGGCCACTAGTGCGTGCGTAGTCACCCTACTTGAGGAAAGACATGGAGAGTACAGAAACGAGCTACCGGGATGATCCTGGCCCCAGAGATAAATGCTATGAGAGCCGACTTAAATCCATTTATTTTAGAAAAGAGAAGGCTAAGACGTCTTTTAGTACAGTAAAGGTATTCAAACTTATCAAAGGATTCGATCCTCGATATGACGAGCTACTTAAATCTAGGTTTGTCTGACTTTACTCATAGTAATGGATACAAATTCTTAGGCAATCGTTTTGCGTAGAATGAGGCGAATTACATTTTCTGCAACAAGATTGCTAATAAAAAAAATGGTTTATTATTTAACGAGGTTGGAAGTAGTAATGTAGGCTTTATAAATATTTAACTTCAAATTCACGAGTAGCAATACATGCGGTTCCATATCTATGGAAGTTTACAGGGATTTTTCTTTGAAACACTCGTAGGTCTTTGAACTGCTATCACACTAATGCATGATTTTCTCACCTCCTCCCACACCACAAACGCTTAATCGCGACCCATTGGTTTTATTGCTGCTGGTATTCCTTATGAATAAAGACTAGGGATTACACGCAATGGATCCCAGCACCGAACACAGGCTACGAGATAAGATAAAACCAAAGCCAAGCATGTGATATGAGATGACCAGGAAGATAAGTGGACATGAACAGCCAGGTGATGTCCCTCTACCCTCAGTGTCCCTCTGCCTTCTGTGCTTCCCCGCCCTCTGTGTCTCTCCGCCCCCTGTGTTCCTCCACCCTCTGTGTCCCTCTGCCCTCTGTCTCTCCGCCTTCTGTGTCTCTCCGTCCTCTGTGTCCCTCGCCCTCTGTCTCTCCGCCTTCTGTGTCTCTCCACCCTCTGTGTCCCTCTGTCTCTCCGCCCTCTGTGTCCCTCCACCCTCTGTGTCCCTCTGCCCTCTGTCCCTCCGCCTTCTGTGTCATTCTGCCCTCTGCGGCCCTCCGACCTCTGTGTCCCTCCACCCTTTGTTTCCCTCTGCCCTCTGTCTCTCCGCCTTCTGTGTCCCTCCACCCTCTGTTTCCCTCTGCCCTCTGTCTCTCCGCCTTCTGTGTCCCTCCACCCTCTGTGTCCCTCTGCCCTCTGTCCCTCCCCCTTCTGTGTCACTCTGCCCTCTGCGGCCCTCCGACCTCTGTGTCCCTCCACCCTCTGTTTCCCTCTGCCCTCTGTCTCTCCGCCTTCTGTGTCCCTCCACCCTCTGTTTCCCTCTGCCCTCTGTCTCTTCGCCTTCTGTGTCCCTCCGCTCTCTGTGTCCTTCCGCCTTTTGTGTCCCTCCGCCCTCTGTGTCCCTCCGCTTTGTGTCCCTGGGCCCTCTGTGTCCTTCCGCCTTCTGTATTCTTTCGCCCTCTGTGTCCCTCCGCGCTCTGTGTCCCTCCGCCCTCTGTGTCCCTCCGCCCTCTGTGTCCTTCCGCCCTC
Organism: Panulirus ornatus; assembly: GCF_036320965.1. Classification (NCBI taxonomy): domain Eukaryota; kingdom Metazoa; phylum Arthropoda; class Malacostraca; order Decapoda; family Palinuridae; genus Panulirus; species Panulirus ornatus. The sequence goes on from NC_092241.1 coordinate 10,058,768, forward strand.
TGTATTCTTTCGCCCTCTGTGTCCCTCCGCCCTCAGTGTCCCTCTGCTCTCTACCTCAGTAAATATTGTTTAACACTCGTGTTGCTCCGTTTCTTAAGTTTATATATATCGCATGTGTGTTATGTCCTTACTCTTGTATATGTAGATCACACACACACACACACACACACACACACACACACACACACACACACCAGCTTAAGCCATGTACTCTTTTATCTATCGGTTCAGCCACGAGGGAGAATGAACACCGAGATTGGATGTAGGCCGACTACCTCGCCCAGCGTTCGAACCCGTGTGAATATTCCACTATACCACAGAAGACCGTGTCCGTATGAGAGAGAGAGAGAGAGAGAGAGAGAGAGAGAGAGAGAGAGAGAGAGAGAGAGAGAGAGAGAGAGAGAGAGAGAGCCATTAAGCAATATCATGTGTCAGAGATCACATTAATGTTTCAGAAGTTGCAGACAGACTTCAACGCTGATTATTTTCATATGTTTTCGCTCCTCTTGACCCCGTTAAAGTTATCAACTCAAGAGTTTGATGAACTCCCTGGAGGCAGGTGTGTATGAGAGTGAGACACAGATGAACTCCCTAGAGGGAGGTGTGTGTGAGGATGAGCCACAGATGATCTCCTTGGAGGAGTGTGTGTGAAGATGAGTCACAGATGAACTCCCTGGAGGGGTGTGTGTGAGGGTGAGCTACAGATGGTCTCCCTGGAGGGAGATGTGTAAGGGTGAGACACAGATGAACTTCCTGGAGGGGTGTGTGAGGGTGAACCACAGATGAACTCCCTGGAGGGAGGTGTGTGTGCGAGGGTAAGCCACAGATGGACTCCCTGGACGGGTGTGTGTGAGGGTGAGCCACAGATGAACTCCCTAGAGGGAGGTGTATGAGTGTGAGACACAGATGAACTCCCTGGAGGGGTTTGTGTGAGGGTGAGCCACAGAAGACCTCCCTGGAGGGAGGTGTGTGAAGGTGAACCACAGATGAACTCCCTGGAGGGAGATGTGTAAGGGTGAGCCACAGATGAACTCCCTGGAGGGAGATGTGTGACAGTGAGCCACAGATGAACTCCCTGGAGGGTGGTGTGTGAGGATGAGCCAGAAATTAACTCCCTGGAGGGAGGTGTATGAGGGTGAGCCACGATGAACTCCCTGGAGGGAGGTGTGTGTGAGGGTGAGCCACAGATGAACTCCCTGGAGGGAGGTGTGTGTGAGGGTGAGCCACAGATGAACTCCCTGGAGGTGTGTGTGTGAGGGTGAGCCACAGATGAACTCCCTGGAGCGAGGTGTGTGAGGGTGAGCCACAGATGAACTCCCTGGAGCGAGGTGTGTGAGGGTGAGCCACAGATGAACTCCCTGGAGGGAGGTGTATGTGAGGGTGAGCCACAGATGAACTTCCTGGAGGGAGGTGTGTGAGGGTGAGCCACAGATGGACTCCCTGGAGGGAGGTGTATGTGAGGGTGAGCCACAGATGAACTCCCTAGAGGGAGGTGTGTGAGGGTGAGCCACAGATTATCTCCCTGGAGGGAGGTGTGTGAGGGTGAGCCACAGATGGTCTCCTTGGAGGGAGGTGTGTGTGAGGGTGAGCCAGTGTTTCAACTGGTGTGTTGCTGAATGTATGATAGGATCCCTGAGCAGGATAGTGTGATAGGATCCCTGAGCAGGATGATATGTATGGTTGAGGATCATACCCCTGGCCTTTAAGGGTTAGACAGGTCGAAGGTCGTCCTGTGACAGCTTAGAGTCGGACGGTCGCATTCACCGTTCCTACCATAGACATTATGTTGCTTACAGAATATTGGTTACTATCATTCATCTGATGTGATACTATCATCCATCTGGTGTATTACTGTCATCCATCTGGTGTGTTACTTAAGGTCGGGTTGATATCATCCATCTGGTGTGTTACTTAAGGTCACGTTTTGAGTAGCATTATGGAGACACTATAGTTATATGAACATGTGAGCTCCATTACCTCTTCTGAGGCTGTCATTCTCGTGTTTAAGAAAGATGATCTGTTGATATTATTTCCAGTATTATTACGTATATATTATTAAGGTTTGATACAAATCATTTCTTTCAAGTTTAAGAAAAAAAAATCAAAGGGTTCAAATGATGAATTGTGTGATGGAAGAAACTTAGTTTGTCAAACATTCATAGTGGTACGTAATGGAAGTACGAGCTATGAAAATATAGGTTTGGACTTTGAAATCAGTCTTACCTCGAGGAAGTGATGGAATTTTCTGTCTGCCGCTGGGAGGAGACCCATGAAGCAGACGAAGATGAAGACGCCAGCGCCAAAGCAGGAAGCGCAGGACAAGAGGCGGCTCCTGACTGCGGCCCGGGGCACAAGACGCTTGGAGAGCGCACCCCTCAGCGCCACCGGCGCCAGGCCTACACCCGTCGTCAGTAGGAAGATCATCCCCATGAAGAGGAACTGCATCTGCATCACCTCCATCTTGACCTGCTACTCCTGTGGATCTGCTCCCACTGTAGGTCGGGCCTCACCACTCCACCTGCACACCACTACTATGGCTCCGCGCTTCAGGCTGTACAAGATTAATTTTCTTGAGCGTAAAAATGCTCTTTCAGATTGCAATGTTTGCTACACAAAAAGTGTGTGTCATCAATAAGCTGGTGTTGTGGTGATATCAGAGCGGCGTCGGAGTGACAACAGCTATGGTTATCTTTCTACTTCTGCCACAGGAACAACCTGACTCTTGGGCCAGCGGTGGCGATAGTGCAGGGTTGTGTGTGGGGTCGCCGGACATCACCTCGGGTCCACCACCGCTTGGTACAACTGTCACATACCCCGCCACACCGCCCTCAGTTTTCAGAGGCTTAATGCACTAGTGTGAAGCGTCATTGGTGGTTACTACCTGATCTGGAGATCAACTTGCCTGCTACAGTTTACGATGTAGAGTAATACATGTAATCCTCTTTGATCTGACGCCTTTTTTTTGAAGAACTGGAGCTTGAAAGAATATGACTGTAATGGCCAGGACGTCACAGTAGTATCTACACGCAGGCTGGAGCCTCACTACTCGTTGTTCGCTTCACAAACCTACCTCACTTTTACACTCCATTGAATACCTACAACATTGTGGAACATACCACTATGTAATGGAGTCCACAGGTTGTACAATTTCTGTATACCGCAAGTATGAGCGATAGTATAACGAACATTAAGTAACAGTTTCCACACGGCACCAGCATGTTTACCTGACGTCAGAGAGGAAGGGTTGGGTGGCAAGTCAGGTGGCAGAGTGTGGGCCTCGCACTTGATGCTGGTCACAGCAGCAGAGGTAACACCTCCCGTCTTGCACACATCTCTGTTGCCAACCGTATATCATTAAATTATATATTGTAACCACAACACGAATATGGCCACAGCTGCAATACTGGTGCCCAAGCGACGTGCGAGGCTATGACTGTTTAGAATCACACGCTCGTCATACTGACTAGAATTCTGATATCAGCCACATATACCTCATGCCGTGAGAAATCTTTCAGTTTGACATTTTTCAGGTGATGGGGAATATCACTAGCTTGGTATACAATCAGTTGTTTTAAGAGAATTTATGAAATATTAAGATTGACAGTTACTAGAGTGACCTTGGTTCCAGCCCACCATACCCAGCCAGGTTTCATCTCCTACTGAAGGAAAATTTTAAAGTGCGTAGATGATTTTGAAAAGACTAAAATTGATTTGTAAGACACACAAACCTGCTACTGGAAGTAGCGCAGCCTTGGGGTGGTGGAGCGTCTACAAGGGTTCTGGGTAGAACCGAGACACTTTCACAAAGATTTTTCCTGGCTGTAATATATTTATTCATTTATTTATTTTGCTTTGTCGCTGTCTCCCGCGTTAGTGAGGTAGCGCAAGGAAACAAACGAAAGAATGGCCCAACCCACCCACATACACATGTATATACATACACGTCCACACGCAAATATACATACTTATACATCTCAACGTATATATGTATATATATGTATATATATATATATATATATATATATATATGTATGTATATATATATATATATATATATATATATATATATATATATATATATATATATATATATATACGAATAAAGTGTATATGAACGCGCACCTTCATAGAACATACAAAGCTCCAATAGCCAGGATCGAACCTGGGACCCCTTGTGCAAGAGACAGGCATGCTAACCGCTAGGCTAAGGGACTGTATAATAGGAAACAACTATTCGAAATACTAAGTACTCGAATACCCTTCGTCTCACTATGGTGAGCAACGGGGTCTATCGGTTGTTTCCGAACAGAACACATAGCCAGCTGAGAGCGTTTTACCGAACCTGACTGTACAACGCGGAGTTATATGAATACGAATAAAGTGTATATGAACGCGCACCTTCATAGAACATACAAAGCTACATCAGCCAGGATCGAACCTGGCTATGTGTTCTGTTCGGAAACAACCGATAGACCCCGTTGCTCACCATAGTGAGACGAAGGGTATTCGAGTACTTAATATTTCGAATAGTTGTTTCCTATTATACAGTCCCTTAGCCTAGCGGTTAGCATGCCTGCCTCTTGCACAAGGGGTCCCAGGTTCGATCCTGGCTGATGGAGCTTTGTATGTTCTATGAAGGTGCGCGTTCATATACACTTTATTCGTATTCATATAACTCCGCGTTGTACAGTCAGGTTCGGTAAAACGCTCTCAGCTGGCTATGTGTTCTGTTCGGAAACAACCGATAGACCCCGTTGCTCACCATAGTGAGACGAAGGGTACTCGAGTACTTAGTATTTCGAATAGTTGTTTCCTATTATACAGTCCCTTAGCCTAGCGGTTAGCATGCCTGCCTCTTGCACAAGGGGTCCCAGGTTCGATCCTGGCTGATGGAGCTTTGTATGTTCTATGAAGGTGCGCGTTCATATACACTTTATTCGTATTCATATAACTCCGCGTTGTACAGTCAGGGTCGGTAAAACGCTCTCAGCTGGCTATGTGTTCTGTTCGGAAACAACCGATAGACCCCGTTGCTCACCATAGTGAGACGAAGGGTATTCGAGTACTTAGTATTTCGAATAGTTGTTTCCTATTATACAGTACCTTAGTCTAGCGGTTAGCATGCCTGCCTCTTGCACAAGGGGTCCCAGGTTCGATCCTGGCTGATGGAGCTTTGTATGTTATATATATATATATATATATATATATATATATATATATATATATGATGTGAGAAGGAGATGGAGAGAGTATTTTGAAGGTTTGTTGAATGTGTTTGATGATAGAGTGGCAGATATAGGGTGTTTTGGTCGAGGTGGTGTGCAAAGTGAGAGGGTTAGGGAAAATGATTTGGTAAACAGAGAAGAGGTAGTAAGATCTTTGCGGAAGATGAAAGCCGGCAAGGCAGCAGGTTTGGATGGTATTGCAGTGGAATTTATTAAAAAAGGGGGTGACTGTATTATTGACTGGTTGGTAAGGTTATTTAATGTATGTATGACTCATGGTGAGGTGCTTGAGGATTGGCGGAATGCGTGCATGGTGCCATTGTACAAAGGCAAAGGGGATAAGAGTGAGTGCTCAAATTACAGAGGTATAAGTTTGTTGAGTATTCCTGGTAAATTATATGGGAGGGTATTGATTGAGAGGGTGAAGGCATGTACAGAGCATCAGATTGGGGAAGAGCAGTGTGGTTTCAGAAGTGGTAGAGGATGTGTGGATCAGGTGTTTGCTTTGAAGAATGTATGTGAGAAATACTTAGAAAAGCAAATGGATTTGTATGTAGCATTTATGGATCTGGGGAAGGCATATGATAGAGTTGATAGAGATGCTCTGTGGAAGGGATTAAGAATATATGGTGTGGAAGGCAAGTTGTTAGAAGCAGTGAAAAGTTTTTATCGAGGATGTAAGGCATGTGTACGTGTAGGAAGAGAGGAAAGTGATTGGTTCTCAGTGAATGTAGGTTTGCGGCAGGGGTGTGTGATGTCTCCATGGTTGTTTAATTTGTTTATGGATGGGGTTGTTAGGGAGGTGAATGCAAGAGTTTTGGAAAGAGGGGCAAGTATGAAGTCTGTTGGGGATGAGAGGGCTTGGGAAGTGAGTCAGTTGTTGTTCGCTGATGATACAGCGCTGGTGGCTGATTCATGTGAGAAACTGCGGAAGCTGGTGACTGAGTTTGGTAAAGTGTGTGAAAGAAGAAAGTTAAGAGTAAATGTGAATAAGAGCAAGGTTATTAGGTACAGTAGGGTTGAGGGTCAAGTCAATTGGGAGGTATGTTTGAATGGAGAAAAACTGGAGGAAGTAAAGTGTTTTAGATATCTGGGAGTGGATCTGGCAGCGGATGGAACCATGGAAACGGATATGGATCATAGGGTGGGGGAGGGGGCGAAAATCCTGGGAGCCTTGAAGAATGTGTGGAAGTCAAGAACATTATCTCGGAAAGCAAAAATGGGTATGTTTGAAGGAATAGTGGTTCCAACAATGTTGTATGGTTGCGAGGCGTGGGCTATGGATAGAGTTGTGCGCAGGAGGATGGATGTGCTGGAAATGAGATGTTTGAGGACAATGTGTGGTGTGAGGTGGTTTGATCGAGTAAGTAACGTAAGGGTAAGAGAGATGTGTGGAAATAAAAAGAGCGTGGTTGAGAGAGCAGAAGAGGGTGTTTTGAAATGGTTTGGGCACATGGAGAGAATGAGCGAGGAAAGATTGACCAAGAGGATATATGTGTCGGAGGTGGAGGGAACGAGGAGAAGTGGGAGACCAAATTGGAGGTGGAAGGATGGAGTGAAAAGGATTTTGTGTGATCGGGGCCTGAACATGCAGGAGGGTGAAAGGAGGGCAAGGAATAGAGTGAATTGGATCGATGTGGTATACCAGGGTTGACGTGCTGTCGGTGGGTTGAATCAGGGCATGTGAAGCGTCTGGGGTAAACCATGGAAAGCTGTGTAGGTATGTATATTTGCGTGTGTGGACGTATGTATATACATGTGTATGGGGGTGGGTTGGGCCATTTCTTTCGTCTGTTTCCTTGCGCTACCTCGCAAACGCGGGAGACTGCGACAAAGCAAGAAATATATATATATATATATATATATATATATATATATATATATATATATATATATACATGTACACAGTTCATACTGTCTGCCTTTGTTCATTCCCATAGCCACCCCGCCACATGAAATAACAACCCCCTCCCCCCTCATGTGCGCGAGGTAGCGCTATGAAAAGACAACAAAGGCCACATTCGTTCATACTCAGTCTCTAACTGTCATGTAATACTACACCGAAACCACAGCTCCCTTTCCACATCCAGGCCCCACAGAACTTTCCATGGTTTACCCCAGACGCTTCACATGCCCTGGTTCAATCCATCGACAGCACGTCGACCCCGGTATACCACATCGTTCCAATTCACTCTATTCCTTGCACGCCTTTCACCCTCCTGCATGTTCAGGCCCCGATCACTCAAAATCTTTTCCACTCCATCTTTCCACCTCCAATTTGGTCTCCCTCTTCTCCTCGTTCCCTCCACCTCTGACACATATATCCTCTTGGTCAATATTGCCTCACTCATTCTTTCCATGTGACCAAACCATTTTAAAACACCCTCTTTTGCTCTCTCAACCACACTCTTTTTATTACCACACATCTCTCTTACCCTATTATTACTTACTCGATCAAACCACCTCACACCACATATTGTCCTCAAACATCTCATTTCCAGCATATCCACCCTCCTGCGCACAAGACTATCCATAGCCCACACCTCGCAACCATACAACATTGTTGGAACCACTATTCCTTCAAACATACCCGTTTTTGCTCACCAAGATAATGTTCTTGACTTCCACACATTCTTCAACGCTCCCAGAATTTTCGCCCCCTCCCCCACCCTATGATTCACTTCCGCTTCCATGATTCCATCCGCTGCCAAATCCACTCCCAGATATCTAAAACACTTCACTCCAGTTTTTCTCCATTCAAACTTACCTTCCAATTGACTTGTCCCTCAACCCTATTGTACCTAATAACCTTCCTCTTATTCACATTTCCTCTCTGGTTTCTTCTTTCACACACTTTGCCTAACTCAGTCACCAGCTTCTGCAGTTTCTCACAGGAATCAGCCCCCAGCGCAGTATCATCAGCGAACAACAACTGATTCACTTCCCAAGCTCTCTCATCCACAACAGACTGCATACTTGCCCCTATTTCCAAAACTCTTGCATTCACCTCCCTAACAACCCCATCCATAAACAAATAAAAACAATCACGGAGACATCACACACCCCTGCCGCAAACCTACATTCACTGAGAACCAATCACTTTCCTCTCTTCCTGCACGTACACATGCCTTACATCCTCGATAAAAACTTTTCACTGCTTCTAACAACTTGCCTCCCAAACCATATATTCTTAATACCTTCCACAAAGCATCTCTATCAACTCTATCATATGCCTTCTCCAGATCCATAAATGCTTCATACAACTCCATTTGCTTTTCTAAGTATTTCTCACATACATTCTTCAAAGCAAACACCTGATCCACACATCCTCAACCATTTCTGAAACCACACTGCTCTTCCCCAATCTGATGCTCTGTACATGCCTTCACCCTCTCAGTCCATACCCTGCCATATAATTTTCCAGGAATACTCAACAAACTTATACCTCTGTAATTTGAGCACTCACTTTTATCCCCTTTGCCTTTGTATAATGGTACTATGCAAGCATTCCGCCAATCCTCGGGCACCTCACCATGAGTCATACATACATTATATAACCTCATCAGCCAGTCAGCAGTACAGTCACCCACTTTTCTAATAAATTCCACTGCAATACCATCCAAACCCGCTGCCTTGCCGGCTTTCATCTTTCGCATAGTTTTTACTACCTCTTCTCTGTTTACTAAATCATTTTCCCTAACCCTCTAACTTTGCACACCATCCCCGACCAAAACACCCTATATCTGCAACTCTGTCATCAAACACATTCAACAAACCTTCAAAATGGTTACTATATATATATATATATATATATATATATATATATATATATATATATATATATATATATATATATTTTTTTTTTTTTTTTTTTTGGTTTGTCGCTGTCTCCCGCGTTTGCGAGGTAGCGCAAGGAAACAGACGAAAGAAATGGCCCAACCCACCCCCATACCCATGTATATACATACGTCCACACACGCAAATATACATACCTACACAGCTTTCCATGGTTTACCCCAGACGCTTCACATGCCTTGATTCAATCCACTGACAGCACGTCAACCCCGGTATACCACATCGCTCCAATTCACTCTATTCCTTGCCCTCCTTTCACCCTCCTGCATGTTCAGGCCCCGATCACACAAAATCTTTTTCACTCCATCTTTCCACCTCCAATTTGGTCTCCCTCTTCTCCTCGTTCCCTCCACCTCCGACACATATATCCTCTTGGTCAATCTTTCCTCACTCATTCTCTCCATGTGCCCAAACCATTTCAAAACACCCTCTTCTGCTCTCTCAACCATGCTCTTTTTATTTCCACACATCTCTCTTACCCTTAGGTTACTTACTCGATCAAACCACCTCACACCACACATTGTCCTCAAACATCTCATTTCCAGCACATCCATCCTCCTGCGCACAACTCTATCCATAGCCCACGCCTCGCAACCATACAACATTGTTGGAACCACTATTCCTTCAAACATACCCATTTTTGCTTTCCGAGATAATGTTCTCGACTTCCACACATTCTTCAAGGCTCCCAGAATTTTTGCCCCCTCCCCCACCCTATGATCCACTTCCGCTTCCATGGTTCCATCCGCTGCCAGATCCACTCCCAGATATCTAAAACACTACACTTTCTCCAGTTTTTCTCCATTCAAACTCACCTCCCAGTTGACTTGACCCTCAACCCTACTGTACCTAATAACCTTGCTCTTATTCACATTTACTCTTAACTTTCTTCTTTCACACACTCTACCAATATATATATATATATATATATATATATATATATATATATATATATATATATATATATATATATATATATATATATATATATTATCTGCTTATAGAAGTGGCCCAAGTAAGGATATTCAATCTAAGGCTCAGTCCCTGTGAATGCACGAGACCCGCGACTCATCCCTGTGGCTGCACGAGACCCACGACTCATCCCTGTGACTGCGCGAGACCCGCGACTCATCCCTATGACTGTATGAGTCAAGCGACCCATCCCTGTGACTGCATGAGACCCGCGACTCATCCCTGTGGATGCATGGGTCAAGCGAGCCATCCCTGTGACTGCACGAAACCCGCGACTCATCCCTGTGGATGCATGAGTCAAGCGACCCATCCCTGTGACTGCATGAGACCCGCGACTCATCCCTGTGGATGCATGAGTCAAGCGACTCATCCTTGTGACTGCACGAGACCCGCGACTCATCCCTGTGGATGCATGAGTCAAGCGACCCATCCCTGTGACTGCACGAGACCCGCGACTCATCCCTGTGGATGCATGAGTCAAGCGACTCATCCTTGTGACTGCACGAGACCCGCGACTCATCCCTGTGGATGCATGAGTCAAGCGACTCATCCCTGTGACTGCACGAGACCCGCGACTCATCCCTGCGGATGCATGAGTCAAGCGACTCATCCCTGTGACTGCACGAGACCCGCGACTCATCCCTGTGGATGCATGAGTCAAGCGACTCATCCCTGTGACTGCACGAGACCCGCGACTCATCCCTGTGGATGCATGAGACAAGCGACTCATCCATGTGACTGCACGAGACCCGCGACTCATCCATGTGACTGTATGAGTCAAGCGACTCATCCCTGTGACTGCACGAGACCCGCGACTCATCCCTGTGGATGCATGAGACAAGCGACTCATCCCTGTGACTGTACGAGACCCGCGACTCATCCCTCTGGATGCTTGAGACAAGCGACTCATCCCTGTGACTGCACGAGACCCGCGACTCATCCCTGAGGATGCATGAGTCAAGCGACTCATCCCTGTGGGTGCACAAGACCAATGGGTCCTTACTGACAGGTTTGTAACACAACAAGCCAGACCACCAGTGTTTGTGAGGAAGTAGCTAATCAGGTCAAAGGTCAGGGTGGATTGTTTGATAAGCCTGTCATCTCTTAGATAAAGCATGAGGAGTATCTGGCGATCACCGATCGCCTTAAACTCCTCATGAGACAAGTATCATTATACTAGATATTATCTTATCTGCATAAAAAGTGAGCGAGTCAGGATTTGACATGACGGTCGCACAGCTAAGCTAAAACTTCACTTCATGAAGACGATCGTATTTGTAGACTGGTGGCCTTCAAAGGGTTTTTGTCTTGAGTCACATTTTCGTTATGGAGATAATGAACCCCCGTAGTAGATATAACCAACGATCATTTGGGTTGCTGCAGTGTAAATGATAAACTTTGTCTTGTTATCTTCCACAGGAATACCAAAGTGATTAACTATATAATGAAAGACAATGTGACTCTACCCGTAGAGGATCTCTCAGTATTAAACCTTCAGATTTTATACTTGACAACACAGAGGTTACTCTGTATACTTGACAACACATATGTTACTCTGTATACTTGACAACACATATGTTACTCTATATACTTGACAACACATATGTTACTCTGTATACTTGACAATACATATGTTACTCTGTATACTTAACACATATGTAACTCTATACTTGACAACACAAGTGTTACTCTATATATTTGACAACACATATGTTACTCTGTATACTTGACAACACATATGTTACTCTGTATACTTGACAACGCATATGCTACTCTATAATTGACAACACAAATGTTACTCTATATACTTGACAACACATATGTTACTCTGTATACTTGACAACACATATCTTACTCTATACTTGACAACTCAAATGTTACTCTATATACTTGACAATACATATGTTACTCTGTATACTTAGCACATATGTAACTCTATACTTGACAACACAAATGTTACTCTATATACTTGACAACACATATGTTACTCTATATACTTGACAGCACATATGTTACTTTGTATACTTGATAACACATATGTTACTCTATATGCTTGACAACACATATGTTACTCTGTATACTTGACAACACATATGTTAGTCTATATACTTGATAACACATATGTTACTCTGCATACTTAACAACACATATGTTACTCTGTATACTTAACAACACATATGTTACTCTGTATACTTGACAACACATATGTTACCTTGTATACTTGACAACACATATGTTACTCTGTATACTTGACAACACAAATGTTACTCTATATACTTGACAACTAATATGTTACTCTGTATACTTGACAACACATATGTTACTCTGTATACTTGACAACACATATGTTACTCTGTATACTTGACAACACAAATGTTACTTTATATACTTGACAACACATATGTTACTCTATATACTTGACAACACATATGTTACTCTGTATACTTGACAATTATATGTTACTCTGTATACTTGACAACACATATGTTACTCTGTATACTTGACAACACAAATGTTACTCTATATACTTGACAACTACTATGTTACTCTGTATACTTGACAACACATATGTTACTCTGTATACTTGACAACACATATGTTACTCTGTATACTTGACAACACATATGTTACTCTGTATACTTGACAACACAAATGTTACTCTATATACTTGACAACACATATGTTACTCTGTATACTTGACAACACAAATGTTACTCTATATACTTGAGAACACATATGTTACTCTGTATACTTGACAACACAAATGTTACTCTATATACTTGACAACACATATGTTACTCTGTATACTTGACAACACATATGTTACTCTGTATACTTGACAACGCATATGCTACTCTATAATTGACAACACAAATGTTACTCTATTTACTTGACAACACATATGTTACTCTGCATACTTGACAACACATATGCTACTCTGTATACTTGACAACGCAAATGTTACTCTATATACTTGACAACACATATGTTACTCTATATACTTGATAACACATATGTTTCTCTGTATACTTGACAACACTTATGTTACTCTGTATACTTGACAACACATATGTTACTCTATATACTTGACATCACAAATGTTACTCTATATACTTGACAACACATATGTTACTCTGTATACTTGACAACACGTATGTTACTTTGTATACTTGACAACACATATGTTACTCTATATACTTGACAACTAACATGTTACTCTGTATACTTGACAACATATATATTACTCAGTATACTTGACAACACATATGTTACTCTGTATACTTGACAACACATATGTTACTCTGTATACTTGACAACACAAATGTTACTCTATGTACTTGACAACACATACGTTACTATGTATACTTGACAACACATATGTTACTCTGTATACTTGACATCACAAATGTTACTCTATATACTTGACAACACATATGTTACTCTGTATACTTGGCAACACGTATGTTACTTTGTATACTTGACAACACATATGTTACTCTATATACTTGGCAACACATATGTTACTCTGTATACTTGACAACACATATGTTACTCTGTATACTTGACAACACAAATGTTACTCTATATAGTTGACAACTAATATGTTACTCTGTATACCTGACAACACATACGCTACTCTGTATACTTGACAACACATATGTTACTCTGTATACTTGACAACACGTATGTTACTCTATATATTTGACAACACATATGTTACTCTATATACTTGACAACACTTATGTTACTCTGTATACTTGACAAAACATATGTTACTCTGTGTACTTGACAACACATGTGTTACTCTGTGTGCTTGACAATACATATGTTACTCTGTATACTTTGCAACACATATGTTACTCTGTATACTTGACAACACAAATGTTACTCTATATACTTGACAACACATGTGTTACTCTGTATTCTTGACAACACATATGTTACTCTGTATACTTGACAACACATATGTTACTCTGTATACTTGACAACACATATGTTACTCTGTATACTTGACAACACATATGTTACTCTATATACTTGACAGCACATATGTTACTCTGTATACTTGACACCACATATGTTACTCTGTATACCTGACAACACATATGTTACTCTGTATACTTGACAACACATATGTTACTCTATATACTTGACAACACATACGTTACTCTGTATACTTGACAACATAAATGTTACTCTGTATCCTTGACAACACATATGTTACTCTTTGGAATACCTGGTCATAAATAGAGTGATATACACAAGTTTGCGTATGTAAGTAAGGGAAATGGTCAACTGGCATTATTAGGTTACGTATTAAATGATAGGCGTGTAAAATAGATTTTCGGATGTAAATATGCTGAGAGAGGTAGCTGGTGGGATGTCTTATCACTATCTTGTGGAGGCGAGGGTAAAGATTTGTTGAGGTTGTCGAGAAAAAAAAAGGAGACAATGTCGGGGAGAAGACAATGGTGAGAGTAAGTAAGCTTGAAAACGAGATTTGTGTGAAGAAATACCAGGAGAGATTGAGTGTAGAATGGAAAAAGGCGAGAGCAAGTGAAGTAAGGGGAGTGGGAGTGGGTTGCATTTAGGGAACCAGTGATGGCATGTGCAAGAGATGCATGTGGCATGCGAAAGTTGGAATGTGGGCAGATTAAAAAGGGTAGTGAGTGGTAGGATGAAGGTAAGTTGCTAGTGAAAGAAAAGAAAAAGCGTTTTGGCGGTACTTACAAGTAGTACAAATGATTGGGAGATGTATAAGAGAAAGCGGCAGGAGGTCAAGAGGAAGGTGCGGGGGTTGAAAGAGAGAGGAAAACGAGAGTTGGGGAGAGAGAGTATCATTAAACTTTAAGGAGAATACAAAGATGTTTTAAATGATGTGCAAAAGACAAGAGAATATATGAGTTTACATGAGAATTTACATGAGAAGGACAGACAACAGGAGGCCTGATTGGCCCACGACTGGTTTGTCTGGTAAAGAAAGAAAAAAAATTTAACTTCACAAGAAAACGTAATATGTTCAGCAGTTTTTTAAGCTATCACTGACTCCCTGCTGTTGTACATTATCCGTCTACTGTCCCCATTAACGCTGTCGTTTATACAGTTTATTTCTGGCGTTTTTCTCAGAGTATATCTATATTTGTCTAAACGACTTTTGAAGGTATTTATAGTCTTAGCATTCGATACGTCTGACTGCGACTTATTCCAGTGCTCAACACACCTATAGGAAAAGCTTTTCCCACGTTCGCACTACATCTTTTAGCTTTTGAGTTATATTCCATTTTTCCTGGTAACCGTATTTTTTTGTATTTCGAAAAGACGTTCGTGATTTCCGTTATCGAACTTGTTTAGAATTTTGAACACTTGGATTAAGTCGCCGCGAAGTGTATGTTATTTTTAAGGGAGAAGCGATCTAATCGTTTTAGTCTCTCCTAGTATGCCAAGTTTTCTAAGGGATGGGATCAATGTTGTCGCACGTCTTTGTACTTGCTCTAATTTTTCTTCATTTTTTTACAGTTTAGGGACCAAAACTGGAATGCGTATTCAAGGTGTAGTCTTACTAGAGAACTATAAAATGTGATGATTGTTTCTGGTGTCTTGTGTTCCTGGCTATGAAACTTAACATTTGGTTGTCTTTTTTACTTGTTGCTTGACTGTTTAGTGTACTTCGAACTGTTGCCAGTGACAATCTTAAGGTCCTCTTCTTCATTTACTTTATTCAGAGAGTTTCCAAATAGTTTGTAGTCGTAACGTATATTCTTGTCTCCAAATTGCATAACTTTACACTTGTCTACATTGAACTTCGTTTGCCATCTGTCTGACCACTCTGCTAGCAAATAAGATCTTTGGATCATTTCGCAGTCCCGTTTAGTATCGTCAGGAAACTTGGAGATCTTAGATGAGACCGAGTTTTAGATCATTAATGTATATTATGAATAGAATTGAGCCTAGGACCGACCCCTGTGGCACACCACTCATTACGTCGAGCCAATCCGAGGCTTCGCCGCTTAATACTACACGCTCTTTCTTACGGTAAGCCAGTCTCTGATCCATGTACAGAGTTCTTCAACGGTAAAAGAGATGTGTTGTAATAAAAAACGTGGTTGAGAGAGAGAGAGAGAGAGAGAGAGAGAGAGAGAGAGAGAGAGAGAGAGAGAGAGAGAGAGAGAGAGAGAGATCCTAGAATAAAAATCTAAGGATTCTTGTTGTTCTTAATGCAAAAGTTAGTGAGTATAGGGTTGGTCTTTAGCTGTCTGCACAAACGGATGCGTTCGATGCCGTTGCGGTGAACTGCAACCTGGGAACGAAAGGTATAAGGTGGCAAGACATAATGGTAGCGAGGATGGTGCTGTATCTTCATCCCTAACAATCGGATGTGGTCCAAGTGAGAGGTGGAAAGATTTGGGAGGACCTTAATGTTGATTGCCTCAAGATAAATGGTGCAAGAGGAACAAAGCATGAGTCTGTAGTGCCTCCTGATGTATGTGGGTAAGTAAGAAGACCAACCTTCTGAGGCACAGATGAATTTGGGAAGAATGAAAGATGTATAGATGATCGTGCGTTCAGACGTAGGTAGTCCAAGTACCATGTGGAGTCCACTAAGATCATTGGTGTGTCGTGTCAGTACATGAGTTGCTGATATTTTCCAGATGTAACAGTTCTGAAGAACACGGGCTTAGGATTATACAGGCAACAAAATAACTACGTAGCGGATACAGTCATTACCGTCACGTCAACCTCAGCTGTTCCTCTCAGGGCTTAGAATATTTGTTTACTTCCATCGTGATACTGCGTAGCTGTAATAAGGTCATTACTACTATACTCAGATTCACGATGTTAGAGGCTAAAAGTGGATGCAGGTGTTGACCAATGTCCAGAGCATGTTATATTCAGAGGATGTCCCTCATATGTCCTGCATCTTGATGATAAGGGCACACACACTACGACAGCGCTGCACGCGGCTCCTCAACATACAAGGATGGATTTGTTGATCATCACGTACTCGGTAAACATTAAGAGACATTTGAAGGTTTTAATTTCATATAGAAAAAAGTACTGCAGACGGCTGAGTTCTAAATTTTGCATAATTGAATAATTAAAGTTCCGCGGACATCTGTCACATATCATCTGTAGAGAATAAAGACTAGGAGACATGGACACCCACACAGCAAGTGAAGAGAATAAAGACTAGGAGACATGGACACCCACGCAGCAAGTGGAGAGGATAAAGACTAGGAGACCTAGACACCCACACAGCAATTGCAGAAAGCAATGACGAATCAGAACTCGGAGACCTGTTTTCAAGTTTATATAGTGACTTCCTCTTCTTATGTACTAGTTCAGACAGCTTAGAAGGTATTCTTTTATATGGATCTCCAAATATATGGCATTTTCAATAGAATTTTCAGTAGGTTATACAGGGTCATGGGAGACTGATATAACCTTCCCTGAACACCATACATTATCATGTCTCCCACCATAGTAGGCTAACATGACCTACCCTGAACGCCATACGATGTTATGCCTCCTACCATGGGGGTTGACTTACTGGTGTTGCTGCATTTAATCTTTATATTCATATTGATTTCCAACAATTACTACACTAACTCTAGTTTTGACCCTATCATTATGGGTCATCAGCCTCATTTAGTAAAGGCCAATGTTGACGTGGGTTTAGTGAGGTTTATGTGAAAATGAGTTTATCGAGGGTGAAGTGAAATTACCTTTATCAAGGATGCGTTAAAGATGCTTTTGATGGTGTTATCCTCTGTAGCTAACATGGTTGTGAGTAACAGTGAGGGCGACGACCCATATCCTTTCACGAATGTTGGCTTTTTCTAGTTTTGATTAAGTCTGTAAATATAGATACTAGTAAGGTAAACGAAGATGCAGTTAAGCAGATGCATATGAACAATATTATGCTATATTAAGAAGTATTTCACATGGGAAGCTGGGATATAGTCTGTAATGCATTCCTGGGAACATTAAGAACTATTTTACTCGGGAAGCTGAGGTATAGTCTATAATTAATTCCTGGGAACATTAAGCAGTATATCCTTTGGAAAACCTATAATGCATAAGATATAGAACAAATGGGGCATCGGTGAAGGGATGCAAATGTGGAAGTCGGGAGAAGACGGCGTGAATATTTTGAATGCCTCTTGAATGTGTTTGATGATAGGGTAGCAGATGTGTGGTGTTTGGGTCAGAGTAGTATGTGAAGTGAGACAGACATGTAAAATGGTTTGAGGAAGAGAGAATAGGAGTTGAAAGCCTTGTGTAAGATGAAATATGGATGGTGTTGCATTTGAATTCTTTAAGAAAGGGGATGACTATGTTGTTAGTTGGTTACTTAAGATATGAAGTGTACGTATGGATCATGGTGAAGTGCATGTGGATTATCGGAATGCAAGTATAATGCCACTTTATCAAGGCAACGGGGACAAAGGCAAGTGTTTGAAATTTTGAGATATAACTTCGTTGAGTGTACCTGATAAGTTGTATGGGAGAGTAGTGAATGAGAGGATGAAGGCATGTACAAAACATCAAAGTGGGGAGAAACAGTGTGATTTCAGAAGTGGTAGAGGCGTGTGGATTAGGTGTATGCCCTAAAGAATGTGTGTGAAAAATATTGATAGAAACAGAAGGATTTGTATGTGGCATTAATGGATCTGGAGAAACGACTTGATTGGAGTTCATAAAGATGGAAAAAAAGCTGCTTGAGGCAGTGCGAAGTTTTTCTCAAGGACGTAAGGCATGTATGCGAATGGGAGGAGGGAAGAAAAAGTCATTCCAAGTGAAGTTTGGTCTACGCCAAGAGTGTGTGATGTCGCTACGGCTCTATAATTTCTATATAGTTGGGATGGTGAGGAGGGTAAATACAAGTGTAGGAAAGAGAGGCGAGTATGCAGTGTGTGAGGGATGAGGGGGGGCCTGGGAAGTGAGTCAGTTTGTTTATGAAACAGCACTGGTGGTAGATTCGAGTGAGAACTGTAGAAGTTGTTGATTGAGTTTGGAAGAGTGTATGAGAGAAGGAAGTTAAGAATACTTGTAAATAAAAGTAAGGTTATCAGATTTAGCAAGGTTGAGGGGACAGATTAGTTGAGGTTTGAGTTTTAACGGAGAAAATTTGGAGGAAATGAAGTGTTTTAGATACCTTGGAGTGATCATGGCAGCGAGTGAAGCCATGGAAGCGAAAGTGAGTCATTAGGTCGATGAGGGGGCGTAGATTCTGGGAGCACTGAAAAACGTGTAGAAAGATTGGTCGTTATCTTGGGAGGCGAAGTTGGTATATTTGAAGGTATAGTACTTCCAAAAATATTGTGTGGGTGCGAAGCATGGGCTATAGATGAGAATGTGCGGTGGAAGGTGGTTGAGCTGGAAATGAGATGTTTAAGGACAGTATGTGGTGTGAAGGGTGTTGATCGAGTAAGTAATAAAGCAATGAAAGGGTGTGGTAAAGAGAAAGGTGTGGTAACGAAAAGAGTGTGGTTGAGAGAGCTGAATAGGGTGTGCTGAAATGGTTTGGACATATGGAGAGAATGACTGAGGAAAGGTTGACAAAGAGGACATATATGTGGGGAACAAGGGGAAGGGAAGACCAAATTGGAGATGGAAGGATGCAGTGAAAAAGATTTTCGGTGATTGGGGCCTGAACATGCAGGATGGTGAAAGGCGTGCGCAAGACTGAGTAAATTAAAACAATGGGGTATATTGACATCGACGTGCTGTCAGTGGAGTGAACTAAGACATGTGCAGCAGCCGTGGGAAACCATGGAAAGTTCTGTGGGAATGTGGCTTCGGTAGATTGCACGACAGTTTGAGAATCGATGTTAGGGAATGTGGCCTTTCTTCGTCTGTTCTTGGCGCAACGCGGGTAACAGTGATCAAGTGTGTGTGTGTGTGAGAGAGAGAGAGAGAGAGAGAGAGAGAGAGAGAGAGAGAGAGAGAGAGAGAGAGAGAGAGAGAGAGAGAGAGAGAGAGAGAGAGAATTGCTTAGGGGTAAAGTAAGGAAACTGTCTAGGACTTGGGGTACTCGTGCCGAGAACATACTTGTATGAACCCACAAGTGATCTAGTAAGATTTACATACCCAAGAAAGTGGTTGTTGTGTGTACACAATATGATGGTGGCCATGGGTGAGTTATCCTACCAGGAACACAAGGACGAATGTTACATAACCACACACACACACACACACACACACACACACACACACACACACACACACACACACACACACACACACACACACCACACACACACACACACACACACACACACACACACACACACACACACACACACACACACACACACACACACCACACACACACACACACCACACACACACACACCACACACACACACACACACACACACACACACACACACACACACACACACACACACACACACACACACACACACACACACACACACACACACACACACACACACACACACACACACACACACACCACACACACACACACACACCACACACACACACACACACACACACACACACCACACACACACACACACACACACACACACACACACACACACACACACACACACACACACACACACACACACACACACACACACACACACACACACACACACACACACACACACACACACACACACACACACACACACACACACACACACACACACACACACACACACACACACACACACACACACACACACACACACACACACACACACACACACACAC
>NC_092241.1:10084568-10164148 GCF_036320965.1 Panulirus ornatus
GCCAACCAGTCAACCAGTAGTCTAGCCACACACTACTCCCTCCCCCAGTAACCGTAGCCAGCCAGCCAACAGCCTAGCCATAACACCATTCCTCTATCCCCGGTACCCGTAGGCTGCCAGCCAGCCAACTAGCCAGCAACCCAGCCATACACTACTCCCTCCCCCAGTACCCGTAGCCAGCCAACCACCCAGCAGCCTAGCCATACACCACTCTTCCCTCCCCAGCATCCATAGCCAGCCAGCCAGCTGCCTAACCATACACCACTCCCCCCCCCCCCGTACCCACCAGCCAGCCATCCAGCAGCCTAGCCATACACTACGCTTCCTTCCCTCAGTACCTGTAGCCAACCAGCCAGCAGCCTAGCCATGCACTACTCCCTCTCCCAGTACCCGCCATCCAGCCAACCAGCAGCCTACCCATACACCACTCCTCCGTCCCCTAGTACTAGCCAGCCAGTCAGTCAGCTATCAGCTTAGCCATAAACTACCCCTCCATCTCCTAGTACTCGTAGCCAGCCACCCAGCCAGCTTCCTAGCCATACAACACTCCTCCCTCCCTAAGACCCAAAGCCAGCCAGTCAGCCAGCAGCCTAGCCATACACTACTTCCTTCCCCAGTACCCGCTAGCTAGCCAGGTAGCAACCTAGCCATACACTACTCCTTTCCCCACAAGTGAAGCCTCACCCTATACCCACCATGGCTTCTCCACAAATGAAGCCTCACCCTACACCCACCATGGCTCCCCCATAAGTGAAGCCTCAACCTACACCCACTACGGTTCCTTCACAAATGAAATCTCTTTCTACACCCAACATGGATCCCCCACAAGTAAAGCCTCAACTTACACCCACCATGGCTCCCCACAAATGAGATCTCTCTCTACACCTACGGCAGTTCTCCCACAAATGAAACTTCTCTGTACACCTACCATGGCTCTCCCACAAATAAAACCTCTCTCTACACTTACCATGGCTCCCCAGAAATGAAACCTCTCTTTACACCCACCATGGCTTCCCTGCAAATGAAACCTCTCTCTACACCCAATATGGTTCCCCCACTAATGAAACCTTTCTCTACACCCACCGCGGCTTCCCCACAAATGAAGCCTCACTACACTCACCATGGCTACCTGTACGACAGTTCCGACATTGATTGCATATCCTTGGCACACCTACAGTGACTCCCTTAGTTTGGTTGTAACGCTCATCATCATTATACTAAATACAATACTAAAATATTTCCTTGAAAGGTAATGCATCAGAGATAAAGAGTTGCAAGACCTTAATTTGTTCATATCTTAAGGTCACCTGACCTACTTGGTGCTGGTCGGAAAGTGACTGTTACACTGGGACCTGAGGCACATGGCACACGTCCCTGATGACTGCTGCTACTGTACCACGACCTGTTGTGCACGATCTCTCATCACCTCAACATATTTTCTTCTTAACCTCTGACTCCACGAAGGTTAAGTGGGTCGTGTCTGACTCCACGAAGGATAAGTGGGTGGTGTATTTACGGGGAATCTATAGAGCACACGTGTAACTCTCTTACTGTGTTCAGGCAAGAGTATACCCAAGTCACGGCTGTAAACCTTTAAATCACCACAACAAAGACAGTACTGGACACACGCAACCAGTGGCTCCCAACCCTCACTCACTCACTCACTCTCGCAGAAAACGTTAGAGCCCTCTACCCTCGTGCCAGCACCAACTTAATTAGGAAGGACAGGAATGTGTTATTGTTATTACAATACCATGAGAAAGAGATCATCAGCACTATATAGGGAGATCTATATTACTCGCATTCACGTAGGCTGCGCTTAAGTGCATTCATATAGTCTGCGCTTAACGTGTTCCATTTGTTTACAGTTCATACATATTTGCTCGCGTCCCTCTTTGTGGCAGCTGGGGGTATAACTGGTGCACATCGGGTATTCAGTGTTACAAGTCGAGATGGAGAAGATTGTGGGGCTGTACGCTGAAAAAAGACTGGTGATCAAGAATGCCTGGTTTCAAAAGAGGGACATACACAAGTATACGTGTTTGAGTAGGAGAGATGGTCAACTGGCATTATTAGATTACATATCAGTTGATAGGCGTGTAAAAGCGAGACTCTTTGATGAGAGGGGCAGCTGGCGGGATGCCTGGTCACTATCTAGTGAAGGCTAGGGTGAAGATTGGTAGAGGTTTTCGAAAAAGTTGTAAGTTGCCCGAGGAACTGTAAGTGGACGTAACAATGTTAGGTCAGTGTAATTCTGTGCATACTGAGTGATGGCCTTCATCTGTCAGAAGATCCTCAACTTATGCCATGTGTGTTAAAGTTAAGCATAGACTTCTACATACATGTAAGAGTGCTTCCTTCTTTTCACTTTACAAGGCTGAATTTTTAGGCTAGACCATTCATACAACCTATGCAAAAAATGTTTGTAGTGTATTTAGTGTGGTATCTTAGAATATCTCTTTTTGTTCTGCATATCCCTATCATCCTTTAAGATTTTCATTTATGCACCTTTGAGTTTTTTACCCCACATTACCCTTTTGCATCTTCATTCTTCATTCTCTCTATTCTAATTCTAGGTATACCACACAAATTATCCATCTTTGTTGTTTTCATTTTTGGCTTGGCCAGATGTATATACACTCTTGGGTTGCTACATACAGGCATCTTGGACACCCTACACCAAAATGTTTTATGTTTACCAGAGCATTCATTGGACCCCTGATCTTTCTCATTTCCCCTAAATCATTAAGGATGTGCTGGGGATTGGGGAAACCCATATCCTTGGGCAGGTTGTGTGGATTGAAAATGGAAATTAATGGAATTCATGGAAGGAGGAGTGGTATCTATGGGAATGAGTGAAAATTATTTGGGTAGAGAGAGCAAAGGATGTGCAGTTCAGTTGTCACTAAGTGTGTGGGAGGGTATTATAGAGCATGGATGGAATGGATCAAGAATAGTGAGGGTGAAAGGAAAGATTGGAATTAGGAAGTAACATGAGTATGTGTTTATGCACCTGTGAATATGAAAACTTGTACTGTACAAGGTAAGGATGAAATGCAGCGTTTCTGGAAAATTTTAATGACTTTATAAACTGTTTTGAGAATGACAGAAACATGTTGGTATTGGGTGATATGAATGTGAGTGTGGGATGTGATGTAATGAAATGGTGAGATAGTTAGTAAATGGGGAGTGCCTAGTGTAAATGAGAATGGAAGTCATCTTGTGGATATTTGTGCTGAGAGGGGTTTATTCCTTTCAGCACAAAATGATCCACAGATATACATGGTTGAGGGATGATGGAAGAAAAGGGTAAAGGCTTTGATGCACCATGTGGCATAGGATGAAAGATAGAGAAAGGCCATGCTAGATGCTAGAGTTGTGAGGGTATTCTTTGGAGAGTGACAATTTTGCAGTTTTTGTGGAGATGAGGATCAGGAAGTGGAGGGATGCTGTAAAGAAGAATGGAGAGGTAAAAGTGTTGGCAAGTGAGAAGATTGATTACAAATGTAGGAAGGAGTATTAAAGTAAGGTAACTGAAAGCTTAGATGGAAGTGCAGTGCATGTAGGTATGCAGTCGTGTGTGAATGAGATGTTTAAAATGTTTTGAGAAATATTATTAAAGGTTGTGGAATTAGTAGGTGGATACAAGATCGCGAGATATACGAATAAAGAGCAGTGCATGCTTGATGGAAGAGATTAGAAATGCTGTGGAAGATAAGACGGTAACTATGGATTGGTCGACCTCCCTTCCCAGTCATTCTTGGATTTTCATACATCATATTCGTTTTTTGATTTTTAATTAGTCTGATTTAATCATATCACATTTAAATATAGTATTAAAGTGTCTTCATGTGAACATAATGAAATATCGTGAGTTATCTTTATCACAAGGTTAAAGATAACGGCATACTGAATGAGCTACATCCCATTTGGAGGGGTTGATGTAGTAATATGATGTAATAATATGTGATCATCTCGTTTGTTTAAAGTATATCAAGTAGAGATCGTCTTTACTTCTTGTCTTCTCATTGACATCTTAAAGCTAGATATATAGTATATGTAAATGGTCTCAATGTGTTGGTGTTTAACATTTGCTTATATATTGGTTTTTCCTATTCATCAACCTTTAGATTTGATTTTCCATATATGCTTTGATACCTTCACTATTTTTGTCATGGGATGAACACTAAATATATTCAAAAGCTGGAATTCCTTTGTCAGTTTTGGAAAAGAGATTAGCATCACACACATCCACATTTTTTTCATACATATTCGCCATTTCCCGCATTAATGAGGTAGCATCAAGAACGGAGTCTGAACCTTAGAGAAAAAATCCTCACCTGGCCCCCTTCTCTGTTCTTTCTTTTGGAAAAGTGAAAGGGGAGGATTTCCAGCTCCCCACTTCCACAGGGAATATGTGGAGAGAATGAGAGAGGAAAGACTGGCAAAGAGGATATATGTGTCAGAAGTGGAGGGAATAAGGAGAAGCAGGAGACCAAATTGGAGGTGGAAGAATGGAGTGAAAAAGATTTTGAGCAATTGGGACCTGAACATACAGACATATACATATATGCACATGTACACATTTATATTTGTCTTCACCCGTTCCTGGCACTACCCCTCCCCACAGGAAACAGCATTGCTAACCCCTGCTTCAGTGAGGTAGCGCCAGGGAATCAGACAAAAAAGGCCACATTCGTTCACTCTGTCTCTAGCTGTCATGTGTAATACACCAAATCCACAGCTCCCTATCCACATTCAGGCCCCACAGACCTTTATTTGCTTTACCCCAGATGCTTCACATGCCCTGGTTCAGTCCATTAACAGCAGGTCGACCCCGGTATATCACATCATTCCAATTCACTCTATTCCTCGCATGCCTTTCATCCTCCTGTATGTTCAGGCCCCGGTCACTCAAAATCTTTTTCACTCCATCCTTCCACCTCCAATACGGTGTCCTGCTTCTCCTTTTCCCCTCCATCTCTGACACATGTATCCTCTTTGTCAACCTTTCCTCTTTCATTCTCTCCACATGTTCAAACCATTTCAACACACCCTCTTCTGCTCTCTCAACCACACTGTTTTTATTTCCACACATCTCTCTTACCCTTTCATTACTTAATCAAACCACCTCACACGAAATATTTCCTCAAACATCTCATTTCCAACACATACACCCTCCTCCATACTACCCTATTTATAGCCCATGCCTCACAGCCATATAATATTGTTGGAGCTATTATTCCTTCAAACACATCCATTATTGCTCTCCAAGAAAACGTTCTCTCCTTCCACACATTCTTCATTGTTTCCAGAAACTTCAGCCCCTGCCCCACCTTGTGAATAGCTTCCGCTTGCATAGTTACATTCGATCCAAGTCCACGGGCAGATGTATAAAACACTTCACTACCTCCAATTATTCCTGGTGCTACCTTGCTGACACGAGAAACAACGATCTTTCTCCCCTATCCCCTGGGATAGGTGAGAAAGAATACTTCCCAAGCATTCCCCGCGTGTCATAGAAGGCGACTAAAGGGGATGGGAGCGGGGAGCTAGAAACCCTCCCCTCCTTGTATTTTAACTTTCTAAAAGGGGAAACAGAAGTAGGAGTCATGTGGGGAGTGCTCATCCGCCTCGAAGGCTCAGATTGGAGTGTCTAAATGTGTGTAGATGTAACCAAGATGAGAAAAAAGGAGAGATAAGTAGTATGTTTGAGGAGAGGAAGCTGGATGTTTTGGCTCTGAGTGAAACGAAGCTCAAGGGTAAAGGGGAAGAGTGGTTTGGGAATGTTTTGAGAGTAAAGTCAGGGGATGGTGAGAGGACAAGAGCAAAGGATGGAGTAGCACTACTCCTGAAACAGGAGTTGTGGGAGTATGTGATAGAGTGTAAGAAAGTAAACTCTAGATTGATATGGGTAAAACTGAAAGTGGATAAAGAGAGATGGGTGATTACTGGTGCATATGCACCTGGGCATGAGAAGAAAGATCATAAGAGGCAAGTGTTTTGCGAGCAGCTGAGTGTGTTAGTAGTTTTGATGCACGAGACCAGCTTATAGTGATGGGTGATTTGAATGCAAAGGTGAGTAATGTGGCAGTTGAGGGAATGATTGGTGTACATGGGGTGTTCAGTGTTGTAAATGGAAATGGTGAAGAGTTTGTAAATTTATGTGCTGAAAAAGGACTGGTGATTGGTAACATCTGGTTTAAAAAGAGAGATATACATAAGTATACGTATGTAAGTAGGACAGATGGCCAGAGAGCATTATTGGATTACGTATTAATTGATAGGCTCGTGAAAGAGAGACTTTTGGATGTTAATGTGCTGAGAGGTGCAACTGGAGGGATGCCTGATCATTACCTTGTGGAGGCGAAGGTGAAGATTTGTAGAGGTTTTCAGAAAAGAGAAGAGAATGTTGGGGTGAAGAGAGTGGTGAGAGTACATGAGCTTGGGAAGGAGACTTGTGTAAGGAAGTACCAGGAGAGACTGAGTGCAGAATGAAAAAAGGTGAGAGCAAAGGACGTAAGGAGGATGGGGGAGGAATGGGGTGTATTTAGGGAAGTAGTGATGGCTTGTGCAAAAGATGCTTGTGGCATGGGAAGTGTGGGAGGTAGGCAGATTATAAAGGGTAGTGAGTGGTGGGATGAAGAAGTAAGATTATTATTGAAAGAGAAGAGAGAGGTATTTGGACGATTTTTGCAGGGAAATAGTGCAAATGACGGGGAGATGTATAAAAGAAAGAGGCAGGAGGTCGATAGAAAGGTGCAAGAGGTGTAAAAGAGGGCAAATGAGAGTTGGGATGAGAGAGTATCATTAAATTTTAGGGAGAATAAAAAGATGGAGATGGGGAGAAAGAATACTTCCCACGCATTCCTCACGTGTTGTAGAGGGCGACTAAAGAGGACGGGAGCGTGGGGGTGGGGGGGGGGCTGGAAACCCTCCCCTCCTTGTATTTCAACTTTCTAAAAGGGGAAACAGAAGAAGGAGTCACGCGGGGAGTGCTCATCCTCCTCGAAGGCTCGGATTGGGGTGTCTAAATGTGTGTGGATGTAACCAAGATGAGAAAAAAGGGAGAGATAGGTAGTATGTTTGAGGAAAGGAACCTGGATGTTTTGGCTCTGAGTGAAACGAAGCTCAAGGGTGAAGGGGAAGAGTGGTTTGGGAATGTCTTGGGAGTAAAGTCAGGGGTTAGTGAGAGGACAAGAGCAAGGGAAGGAGTAGCACTACTCCTGAAACAGGAGAAGTGGGAGTATGTGATAGAGCGTAAGAAAGTAAATTCTAGATTGATATGGGTAAAACTGAAAATGGATTGAGAGAGATGGGTGATAACTGGTGCTTATGCACCTGGGCATGAGAAGAAAGATCATTAGAGGCAAGTGTTTTTGGAGCAGCTGAGTGAGTGCATTAGTAGTTTTGATGCACGAAACCAGGTTATAGTGATGGGTGATTTGAATGCGAAGGTGAATAAAGTGGCAGTTGATGGAATAATTGGTGTACATGGGGTGTTCAGTGTTGTAAATGAAAATGGCGAAGAGCTTGTAGATTCATGTGCTGAAAAAGGACTGGTGATTGGTAATACCTGGTTTAAAAAGAGAGATATACATAAGTATACGTATGTAAGTAGGAGAGATGGCCAGAGGGCGTTATTGGATTACGTGTTAAATGATAAGCGCGCGAAAGAGAGACTTTTGGATGTTAATGTGCTGAGAAGTGCAACTGGAGGGATGTCTGATCATTATCTTGTGGAAGCGAAGGTGAAGATTTGTAGAGGTTTTCAGAAAAGAAGAGAGAATGTAGGGGTGAAGAAAGTGGTGAGAGTAAGTGAGCTTGGGAAGGAGACTTATGTGAGGAAGTACCAGGAGAGACTGAGAAGAGAACGGAAAAAAGTGAGAACAAAGGACGCAAGGGGAGTGAGGGAGGAATGGGATGTATTTAAGGAAGCAGTGATGGCTTGCGCAAAAGATGCTTGTGGCATGAGAAGCGTGAGAGGTGGGCAGATTAGAAAGGGTAGTGAGTTGACTGGTTGGTAAGGTTATCTAGTGTATGTATGACTCATGGTGAGGTGCTTGAGGATTGGCAGAATGCTTGCATAGTGCCATTGTACAAAGTCAAAGGGGATAAAAGAGTGCTCAAATTACAGAGGTATAAGTTTGTTGAGTATTCCTGTGAAATTATATGGGAGGGTATTGATTGAGAGGGTGAAGGCATGTACGGAGCATCAGATTGGGGAAGAGCAGTGTGGCTTCAGAAGTGGTAGAGGATGTGTGGATCAGGTGTTTGCTTTGAAGAATGTATGTGATAAATACTTAGAAAAGCAAATGGATTTGTATGTAGCATTCATGGATCTGGGGAAGGCATTGGATAGAGTTGATAGAGATGCTCTGTGGAAGGTATTAAGAATATGTGGTGTAGGAGGCAAGTTGTTAGAGGCAGTGAAAAGTTTTTATGGAGGATGTAAGACGTGTGTACGTGTAGGAAGAGAGGAAAGTGATTGGTTCTCAGTGAATGTAGGTTTGCGGCAGGGGTGTGTGATGCCTCCATGGTTGTTCAATTTGTTTATAGGTGGGGTTGTTAGGGAGGTGAATGCAAGAGTTTTGGAAAGAGGGGCAAGTATGCAGTCTGTTGTGGATGAGAGAGCTTGGGAAGTAAGTCAGTTGTTCGCTGATGATACAGCGCTGGTGGCTGATTCATGTGAGAAACTGCAGAAGCTGGTTGAGTTTGGTAAAGTGTGTGAAAGAAGAACGTTGAGAGTAAATGTGAATAAGAGCAAGGTTATTAGGTACAGTAGGGTTGAGGGTCAAGTCAATTGGGAGGTAAGTTTGAATGGAGAAAAAGTGGAGGAAGTGAAGTGTTTTAGATATCTGGGAGTGGATTTGGCAGCGGATGGAACCATGGAAGTGGAAGTGAATCATAGGGTGGGGAGGGGGCGAAAATTATGGGAGCCTTGAGGAATGTGTGGAAGTCGAGAACATTATCTCGGAAAACAAAAATGGGTATGTTTGAAGGAATAGTGGTTCCAACAATGTTGTATGGTTGCGAGGCGTGGGCTATAGATAGAGTTGTGCGCAGGAGGGTGGATGTGCTGGAAATGAGATGTTTGAGGACAATATGTGGTGTGAGGTGGTTTGATCGAGTAAGTAATGATAGGGTAAGAGAGATGTGTGGTAATAAAAAGAGTGTGGTTGAGAGAGCAGAAGAGGGTGTTTTGAAATGGTTTGGTCACATGGAGAGAATGAGTGAGGAAAGGTTGACAAAGAGGATATATGTGCCAGAGGTGGAGGGAACGAGGAGAAGTGGGAGACCAAATTGGAGGTGGAAAGATGGAGTGAAAAAGATATTGAGTGATCGGGGCCTGAACATGCAGGAGGGTGAAAGGCGTGCAAGGAATAGAGTGAATTGGAAAGATGTGGTATACCGGGGTCGACGTGCTGTCAATGGATTGAACCAAGGCACGTGAAGCGTCTGGAGTAAACCATGGAAAGTTCTGTGGGGCCTGGATGTGGAAAGGGAGCTGTAGTTTCGGTGCATTATTACATGACAGCTAGAGACTGAGTGTGAACGAATGGGGCCTTTGTTGTCTTTTCCTAGCGCTACCTCGCACACATGAGGGGGGAGGGAGTTGTTATTTCATGTGTGGCGAGGTGGCGATGGGAATGAATAAGGGCAGACAGTATGAACTATGTACATGTGTATATATGTATATGTCTGTGCGTGTATATATATGTATACGTTGAAATGTATAGGTATGTATATTTGCGTGTGTGGGCGTGTATGTATATACATGTGTATTTGGGTGGGTTGGGACATTCTTTCGTCTGTTTCCTTGCGTTACCTCGCTAACGCAAGAGACAGCGACAAAGGAAAATAAATAGATAAATATAGGTATGTATATGTGCTGTGTGTGGACGTGTATGTATATACATGTGTATGTGGGTGGGTTGGGCCATTCTTTCGTCTGTTTCCTTGCGCTACCTCGCTAACGCGGGAGACCGACAAAGCAAGATGAATAAATGAATAAATAAATAAATATATATATATATATATATATATATATATATATATATATATATATATATATATATATATATATATATATTTACCTCGCTTACGCGGGAGACAGCGACAAAGCAAAATAAATATATAAATACATAAATAAATGAATATATATATATATATATATATATATATATATATATATATATATATATATATCTTTTTTCTTTCAAACTATTCGCCATTTCCCGCGTTAGCGAGGTAGCGTTAAGAACAGAGGACTGGGCCTCTGAGGGAATATCCTCACCTGGCCCCCTTCTCTGTTCCTTCTTTTGGAAAATTAGAATATATATATATATATATATATATATATATATATATATATATATATATATATATATATATATATATATTTGTGTGTGTGTCGGAGAGATATTCCTGTTAATGTTATATATATGTATACCGTGCCAAAAAATAGTGAAATATAAAATCGAGTGAAAAAGAAGTGTCATTCTATACCATCCAGTTTTGATGATATACAGGGTACCATTGATGTATTTCTGCTTAATATACTGAATATGTGGAAATGATTAACGGATAGCTTTATTTCATGTAAATGTGAATATAATTAGGACGTCATATATTTCTCCAGATGCCGCCAAGGAAAACTAATAGCATCAGAGTATTAATATACGTGTTTGTTTTCAAAGGGAATGATGTTTTGTTGTCTAGACAATAAACATTAGGAAAAAGTAAGAAATATGTTTTTATGTGAGTTTTTTTGCATGAGTTTAAAATTCATACAGTATACAATAAAGTGTGTTTCATAGGTTTGTGAAGTTAAAGGAAGTATTGTGATTATTGTTTGGAAAATATTGTTTCAGAATACTAGTCACCATAATATGTGTCACTGGTCATCACAACCTTAGTTGCTGCAGTCATGGAAGATATGTTTCAGCTTCGGGTTAACTTGACAATTAATTACAGGTTTGGTCAACACATACCAGTGGACAACGGAAAAGAAATTCAGACCAGATGAACTTATTTTTTTTGTCAACAAAAAGTGAGAAAAGGCCTATGATGAGTAGAGGGAAATGAGCCATTGTTTTTTAACAATGGGTTCTTGTAGCTATTACACCTTTGTTCTTCCTTTGAGTGAACTATTTGTATCGATTAATAAGGTATATTGAATGGTATTGTTATGGGTACCTTCTTTTCTTGCTTATTTACAGAGAAACTGATAGCGAGGAGGATCATGAAGGGAAGGCAAATTATGGTTTTTGATACATGTAATATACAGTTCCTTTGCAGTAAGGTTAATCTGATATTAGGCTTCAGTAATACTCTGAGAGTATTAATGTATCTTGCTCTGGTGAGACTACATTTGCATTATGCAGGGCAATTTTGGCCTCCATGCTTTGTAGTTGATATGGATGGTATAGAAAGAGTACAAATGTGAATGACTAAAATGACTTCTAGAATTAGAAACCTCACTCATGAACAAAGGTTAAAATGACTGAATTTACACTTGCATAAGAGGAGGAGGAGGGCTAGAGGGGATATGAATGAAGATTTTGAATGGATGAAGGGCATTAGTGAGGGTAACATAAATAGTTCCTGCAATGGTGACACCAGATAGGACAAGAAATAATGGATTTGAATAAGAAAAAAGAGATTCAAGTCTGATGTGGTTGAATATTGGTTTGGGAATAGGGTAATACATTTATGGAACCAGCTGCCAAGTGCAGTTGTGGAAGCTATGTAAGTCTTTAGGTAGCTTTAAACGAAGGTTAAATGTGGTTCAGACGGTTGGTTGTAGGGTGGACAGAGTCAGGGCCCTAGCATGGGCCAGTAGGCCTCTTGTAGTGTTCTCACTTCTTATGCTTTATACAAAATGACAAATCCATTAAAATGGAATGAAGATTCCCGAGCTAAAATGTGTTTCTCTTTAAACTGCTGAATTCCAGACAATACTCAAAACTTATGATGATTTAGAACTAAACTGGTAAATTACTGATGTATACATACTGTATTTTTTAAAACTTGTTAGCAACTGACTGTGGGCATTGTAACATTTACATTATTTTACATATTGAAAATACCTTCCCTTTGATCCAGATAGTGAGTGTAAGTTCATAGATAAGGTCTATTTCTAAAATGATACATTTATTTCTATATATTTGTAATGCCTGTAAACTAGAACTGAAACAATTGAATTTTGAATAGTAATGATGCCTATTTATTGAAATGCACTCAACAGCAGAGTACTGAAGTTGGTTTAATTTACTCCCCTGTTGTAATGGAAGCTATGATAATAAAGCCTCTTTCATGCCTGTCATAAGGCTCATGCTGGATTTGCTTGAAATGAAACTTTATTCATTAATTGGCCTCAGGTGGTGCCAAGAAGCTGAAAATGGTTAGCATAACAAGACCTAAAGGTGAGGAAAAAGCTAATAAGAATGGACTGAAGCAGGTAAAGGGTCAGAAATAATTAGAGAAAGAGAAAACAAGGAAAACAACCATTAAGAATGAAATTGACTGAAAAGCAAAAGGATATAGAAGCAAATGCAAAACCAGCACAGGAGAAATGGGGGAAAAAAGTAAGTGGACAAGCAGCCTTTAGAATGGAATAAGATATTCTGGAACTTGTGGAAGAGAGGGAACAATTAGATTAATTTGAAGTATATAATGCATTGCATATGTTTCTTTAAAAAAAACTTTCGAGTCAAATTTGTTCAAGGATGTTTGTATCCTTTTAACCAGTTTAATTCCATGATATCTGAGAACAAATTTGATCTATTTCATGCTGAAGAGCATATGTGAACTGAAATTCTTGTTAAATGTGTTATGTGACTAATGTAAGTTAAACTTCAACATTCAGGGAGCTTGGTTACAAGTGACCTTGGCATTTTGTCTTGCACTCTTCTCTTGGAAAAGTTTTCAGTTTGATTGCAATTGACTGACTTCAGTTATCTTTGGGGTTTGAGAAATACCCAAGACACTAGAATGCCCTTTGGTTAGAGTTTGAGTGGCCAACAGAATAGCATAGGATAGGATGGGTAATTTTGAAGGAATAGTGGTTCCAACAATGTTATATAGTTGTGAGGCATGGGCTATAGATAGAGTTGTGCAGAGGAGGGTAGATGTGCTGCAAATGAGATGTTTGAGGACAATATGTGGTGTGAGGTGGTTTGATCGAGTAAGTAATGATAGGGTAAGAGAGATGTGTTGTCATAAAAAGAGTGTGGTTGAGAGAGCAGAAGAGGGTGTTTTGAAATCGTTTGGTCACATGGAGAGAATGAGTGAGGAAAGATTGACAAAGAGGATATATGTGTCAGAGGTGGAGGGAACGAGGAGAAGTGGGAGACCAAATTGGAGGTGGAAAGATGGAGTGAAAAAGATTTTGAGCGATCGGGGCCTGAACATGCAGGAGGGTGAAAGGCGTGCAAGGAATAGAGTGAATTGGAATGATGTGGTATACAGGGGTCAACTTGCTGTCAATGGATTGAATCAGGGCATGTGAAAAGTCGGGTAAACCATGGAAAGTTTTGTGGGGCCTGGATGTGGAAAGGAAGCTGTGGTTTCAATGCATTATACCTGACAGCTAGAGACTGAGTGTGAACGAATGTGGCCTCTGTTGTCTTTTGCTAGTGCTACCTCACGCACATGCAAGGGGAGGAGGCTGTCATTTCATGTGTGGCAGGGTGGCGACGGGAATGAATAAGGGCAGACAGTATGAATTATGTACATGTGTATATATGTGTATGTCTGAGTGTATATATATGTATACGTTGAGATGTATAGGTATGTATATCTGCGTGTGTGGACGTGTATGTATATACATGTGTATGTAGGTGGGTTGGGCCATTCTCTCGCTGTTTCCTTGTGCTACCTCGCTAACGCGGGAGACAGTGACAAAGGATAGTGAATATATGAATAAGGTTTTTTCATAGTATCATTTAGATGAATTTTCCCTAAGACACACAGGATTTGTAGGTTTTTATTCAGTTTATTGCTCGAAGTGATGTAACTGGACTCCATCTGCTCATGGTTACACTGTGAATGAAAAGTCCCCATTAGTGAGTCTATATCACAGGGAGCACAATCTCATCAAAGAACATTTCACTCCAGAGGAGTCTACATTTCCCAGATAATGGAAGTAGTGCAGCCTTGGCCTGCATAAGCATTTAGAAAGGTCCTGGGTAATACCAGAAATCATTCATAGAAATTGGTTTTGGAATAATTATATGAATATTATATGAATAATGCTCAATGTTATCTTTTTTTTTCCATTTTTGAGGAAAGCTTACTTTTAGGCTCTGCCTTTGTATCAAATCTTTGTGATAACTTTATCTATCTGTACCTTTGACACCTGTTCCAACTGGAACTCCTTTGTTATTACACCCTTAAGGGTGGAAAGGGGGAGGCATTGCCCAATTCCATCATAGCAGTCTTTTGAATGCATATAAAAACTTGAGGTGTGTTGGGATTTGTAGTTTTTTGGACAATTAGAGCCTTGTTGACTCTGGAAACACTGCACTGGAGTTGCTATCTGCCAGTGGACTGTCAAGGTTAAGGCACCAAAGACTAAGAAGCAGCATTGGAGTCTAAACAGATTTGCCAAGAAATAAAAGAGGCAAACAATTGAGGTTGATGGCACTGAATGTAAATTGGATGATGTGAAAACAAAAAGATGGAGCATATTGGGAATTTTTTTTTTTAAAGTTATATCTTAGATGTGCTGGGGACTGGGGAAACCCATATCCTTGGGCAGGGTGTATGGAGTAAAAATGGAGATGATGAATGAAAGTTATGGGAGGGGATGGAAGGAGTGGTATGGACAGGAATGAATGAAAATTATCAGGGAAGAGAGAAAGAACAATGTGCAATGCTGCTATCAACAAGAGTTTGGGAGGGTGTTACAGTGCATGGATGGAATGGATCAAGAATAGTATGGGTGAAAGGAAAGATTGGAATTGTGAGGTATGCATGAGTATGTGTATATCTGCCTGTGAATATGAAGACTGTATGAGGTAAGGATGAAATGAAGTGTTTCTAGAAAATTTGAATGACTGCATAAATGGTTTTGAGAATGAAAGAAATGTAATGAGAGTAATGTGTTTGAATTGGGTGATTTGAATGTGAAAGTGGGATTTGATGAAATTGATGAGATAGTTGGTAAATGGGGAATTCCTGGAGTAAATGAGAATGGAAGTTAAATTGTGGATGTCTGAGCTGAGAGAGTTTTGTTCCTGGCAAACACCTTTTTCCACAAGATGATCTACAGGTATACATGGATGAGGAATAATGGAAGAGAAGAGCAAAAGGTTATCATCAAAAGTTGATGAAAGATTGAGAAAGGCCATGCTAGATGTTAAGATTGTTTGAGGATTCTTTGGAGATTCTGAACTTTTCACAGTTCTTGTGGGGATTACAAGGTATGTTGTAAGGAAGAATGGAAAGCTAAAATTGTTGGCAAGGGAATATGAAAGGAAGGTAACTGAAAGTTTAGATGGAAATGCAGTAAATGTAGGGTGCAGTCATGTGTGAATGAGGTGTTTACAATGTTTAGAGAAATACTATTAAAGGTTGTTTAATTAGTAGTTGAATGTAAGGTTGTGAGATATATTACTAAAAGGG
Organism: Panulirus ornatus; assembly: GCF_036320965.1. NCBI lineage: Eukaryota > Metazoa > Arthropoda > Malacostraca > Decapoda > Palinuridae > Panulirus > Panulirus ornatus. Next base: position 10,100,199 of record NC_092241.1, read on the forward strand.
GCAATGCACGTTGGACAGAAGAGATTAGAAATGCTGTGGAAAAGAAAAAGGCATATTGTACATTGCTCAATATGAATGTACCTGTGGAAATTCAGCAAAGGAGGAGGGAAGAATATAATATGTGTAAGCATAATGTTCATGAGCTGATAGAGGAAAGCAAAGAAAGAGTAGATGAAGATTTTGGAGGAAAGTCAAGTGAAAGTTTAGAGAAAATAAGAAATTATACTGGGAAGAGGTAGATGTAATAGTGGAAATGTTAATGTGAGATGCAAGGAAGGGAAGTTACTGAATCAAAAGGAGGAAGTGAAAGGAAGATGGAAGGAGTATTTTGAAGATCTAATGAATGTGGGAGAAGGGGAGGTAGCAGTTGTTACAGGCATGGGTAAGGAGGATGAAAGGAAGAGGATATAAGTGCAAGAGCCAGTAGCAAAAAGGGATGTAAGAAGGGCAGTGATGAGGTTGAAGATAGGAAAGGCATTGGGAGTTGGTGGGATTACAGCTGAAATGCTAAAGTATGGAGGAGAATGTGTGATAAAGTGGATGCATCTGATTTGTAATTTAGCATGGAAACAGAAGGTTTTGCCAGAGGATTGTGTGAAAGCTGTTATTCTTTTATTTTATAAGAAAAGGTGCTAAGGATGTAAGTAGCATTTACAGGGAATAAGTCTGTTAAGTATACCAGGAAAAGTATATGCAAGAATGTTGATTGATAAAGAGTCATGAAAGTAACTGAATGCAGAATGAGTGAGGAGCAAGTGGGTTTTAAGATAGGGGATGTGTGGATTAGATTTTTTTTGGTGAAGATGACAGTGGAAAAGTATGTAGTGATAGGTAAAAAGGGGCGAAAGTTCTGGGAGCATTGAAAAATGTGTGGAAGGCGAGAACGTTATCTTGGAAAGCAAATATGGGTATATTTGAAGGAATAGTGGTTCCAACAATGTTATATGGTTGTGAGGCGTGGGCTATAGATAGGGTTATGCAAAGGAGGGTGGATGTGTTGGAAATGAGATGTTTGAGGACAATATGTGGTATGAGGTGGTTTGATCGAGTAATTAATGAAAGGGTAAGAGCGATGTGATAATAAAAAGAGTGTGGTTGAGAGAGCAGAAGGGGGTGTTTTGAAATGGTTTGGCCACATGGAGAGAATGAGTGAAGAAAGATTGACAGAGAGGATATACGTGTCAGAGGTGGAGGGAACGAGGAGAAGTGGGAGACCAAATTGGAGGTGGAAGGATGTAGTGAAAAAGATCTTGAACGACCGGGGCCTGAACATGCAGGAGGGTGAAAGGTGTGCAAGGAATAGAGTGAATTGGAATGATGCGGTATATTGGGGTCGAAGTGCTGTCAATTGATTGAACTAGGGCATGTGAAGCGTCTGGGGTAAACCATGGAACGTTTTGTGGGGTCTGGATGTGGAAAGGGAGCTGTGGTTTTGGTGCATTATACATGACAGCTAGAGACCGAGTGTGAACGAATGTGGCCTTTGTTGTCTTTTCCTGTCATTACCCCCCGCACATGTGGGGGGAGAGGGCTCTCATTTCATGTGTGGCGGGGTGGCGATGGGAATGAATAAGGGCAGACAGTATGAATTATGTACATGTGTATATATGTACATCTCTGAGTGTATTTATATGTATATGTTGAGATGTATAGGTATGTATATCTGCATGTGAGGACGTGTATGTATATACATGTGTATGTGGGTGGATTGGGCCATTCTTTCATCTGTTTCCTTGCGCTACCTGGCTAACGCAGGAGACAGTGACAAAGTATAATGAATATATAGATAAGGTTTTTTCATAGTATCATTTAGATGAATTTTTCCCGAAGACAGATAGGATTTGTAGGTTTTTATCCAGTTTATTGCTCGAAGTGGTGTAACTGGACTCCATCTGCTCGTGGTTACTCTGTGAATGAAAAGTCCCCATTAATGAGTCTGTATCACAGGGAGTATACTCTCATCAAAGAACATTTCACTCCAGAGGAGTCTACATTTCCCTGATAATGTAAGTAGTGCAGCCTTGGCCTGCATGAGCATTTAGAAAGGTCCTTGGTAACATCAGGAATCATTCATAAAAATTGGTTTTGGAATAATTATAGATACCCCTGGGGATAGGGGAGAAAGAATACTTCTTACGTATTCCCTGCACGTAGTAGAAGGCGACTAATAGGGGAGGGAGTGGGGGGGCTGGAAATCCTGCCCTCTTGTTTTTTTTTTCTTTTTTTTTTTTTCCAAAAGAAGGAACAGAGAAGGGGGCCAGGTGAGGATATTCCCTCAGAGGCCCAGTCCTCTGTTCTTAATGCTACCTTGCTAATGCCGGAAGTGGCGAATAATTTGAAAAAGAAAAAAAAGATGAATAATGCTCATGTTATCTTTTTTTTTTCCATTTTTGAGGAAAGCGTACTTTTAGGCTCTGCCTTTGTATCAAATCTTTGTGATAACTTTATCTATCTATATCTTTGACACCTGCTCCAACTGGAATTCCTTTGTTATTACACCCTTAAGGGTGGAAATCGGGAGGCATTGCCCAACTCCATCATAGCAGTCTTTTGAATGCATATAAACACTTGAGGTGTGTTGGGTTTTGTAGTTTTTTGGACAATCAGTGCCTTGTTGACTCTGGAAACACTGCACTGGAGTTGCTATCTGCCAGAGGACTGTCAAGGTTAAGGCACCAAAGACTTAGAAGCAGCACTGGAGTCTAAACAGATTTGCTGAGAAGTAAAAGAGACAAGCAATTGAGGTTGATAGCACTGACTGTAAATTGGATGACTGGTGAAAACAAAAAGATGGAGCATGTTGGGAATTTTTTTTTTTAAAAGTTATATCTTGAATGTGCTGGGGACTGGGGAAACCCATATCCTTGGGCAGGGTGTATGGAGTAAAAATGGAGATGATGAATGAAAGTTATGGGAGGGGATGGAAGGAGTGGTATGGACAGGAATGAATGAAAATTATCAGGGAAGAGAGAAAGAGCAATGTGCAATGCTGCTATCAACAAGAGTTTGGGAGGGTGTTACAGTGCATGGATGAAATAGATCAAGAATAGTATGGGTGAAAGGAAAGATTGGAATCGTGAGGTATGCATGAGTATGTGTATATCTGTCTGTGAATGTGAAGACTGTATGAGGTAAGGATGAAATGAAGTGTTTCTAGAAAATTTGAATGACTGTATAAATGGTTTTGAGAATGAGAGAAATGTGTTTGAACTGGGTGATTTGAATGTGAAAGTGGGATTTGATGAAATTGATGAGATAGATAGTAAATGGGGAATTCCTGGAGTAAATGAGAATGGAAGTTAAATTGAGGATGTCTGTGCTGAGAGAGTTTTGTTCCTGGCAAACACCTTTTTCCACAAGATGGTCTACAGGTATACATGGATGAGGAACAATAGAAGAGAAGAGCAAAAGATTATTATCAAAAGTGGATGAAAGATTGAGAAAGGCCATGCTAGATGTTAAGATTGTTTGAGGATTCTTTGGAGATTCTGAACTTTTCACAGTTCTTGTGGGGATTACGAGGTATGTTGTAAGGAAGAATGGAAAGCTAAAATTGTTGGCAAGGGAATATGAAAGGAAGGTAACTGAAAGTTTAGATGGAAATGCAGTAAATGTAGGGTGCAGTCATGTGTGAATGAGGTGTTTACAATGTTTAGAGAAATACTATTAAAGGTTGCATAATTTGTAGTTGAATGCAAGGTTGTGAGATATATTACTAAAAGGGGCAATGCATGTTGGACAGAAGAGATTAGAAATGCTGTGGAAAAGAAAAAGGCATATGGTACATTGCTCAATATGAATGTACCTGTGGAAGTTCAGCAAAGGAGGAGGGAAGAATATAATATGTGTAAGCAGAATGTTCATGAGCTGATAGAGGAAAGCAAAGAAAGAGTAGATGAAGATTTTGGAGGAAAGTCAAGTGAAAGTTTAGAGAAAATAAGAAATTATACTGGGAAGAGGTAGATGTAATAGTGGAAATGTTAATGTGAGATGTAAGGGAGGGAAGTTACTGAATCAAAAGGAGGAAGTGAAAGGAAGATGGAAGGAGTATTTTGAAGATCTAATGAATGTGGGAGAAGGGGAGGTAGCAGTTGTTACAGGCATGGGTAAGGAGGATGAAAGGAAGAGGATGTAACTGCAAGAGTCAGTAGCAAAAAGGGATGTAAGAAGGGCAGTGATGAGGTTGAAGATAGGAAAGGCTTTGGGAGTTGATGGGATTACAGCTGAAATGCTAAAGTATGGAGGAGAATGTGTGATAAAGTAGATGCATCTGATTTGTAATTTAGCACGGAAACAGAAAGTTGTGCCAGAGGATTGTGTGAAAGCTGTTATTCTTTTATTTTATAAGAAAAGGTGCTAAGGATGTATGTAGCATTTACAGGGGAATAAGTCTGTTAAGTATACCAGGAAAAGTATATGCAAGAATGTTGATTGATAAGGAGTCATGAAAGTAACTGAATGCAGAATGAGTGAGGGGCAAGTGGTTTTTAAGAGAGGGGATGTGTAGATTAGTTTTTTTTGGAGAAGATGACAGTGGAAAAATATTTAGTGAAAGGTAAAAAGGGGGCAAAAGTTCTGGGAGCATTGAAAAATGTGTGGAAGGCGAGAACGTTATCTTGGAAAGCAAAAATGGGTATATTTGAAGGAATAGTGGTTCCAACAATGTTGTATGGTTGTGAGGCGTGGGCTACAGATAGGGTTGTGCAAAGAAGGGTGGATGTGTTGGAAATGAGATGTTTGAGGACAATATGTGGTGTGAGGTGGTTTGATCGAGTAAGTAATGAAAGGGTAAGAGAGATGTGGTAATAAAAAGAGTGTGGTTGAGAGAGAAGGGGGTGTTTTGAAATGGTTTGGCCACATGAAGAGAATGAGTGAAGAAAGATTGACAGAGAGGATATATGTGTCAGAGGTGGAGGGAACGAGGAGAAGTGGGAGACCAAATTGGAGGTGGAAGGATGGAGTGAAAAAGATTTTAAACGATCGGGGCCTGAACATGCAGGAGGGTGAAAGGTGTGCAAGGAATAGAGTGAATTGGAATGATGTGGTATATTGGGGTCGAAGTGCTGTCAATTGATTGAACCAGGGCATGTGAAGCGTCTGGGGTAAACCATGGAAAGTTTTGTGGGGCCTGGATGTGGAAAGGGAGCTGTGGTTTTGGTGCATTATACATGACAGCTGGAGACTGAGTGTGAACGAATGTGGCCTTTGTTGTCTTTTCCTAGTGCTACCTCATGCACGTGCAGGGGAAGGGGGCTGTCATTTCATGTGTGGCGGGGTGGCGACGGGAATGAATAAAGGCAGCAAATATGAATTATGTACATGTGTATATGTCTTTGTATGTATATATATGTACATGTTGAAATGTATAGGTATGTATATGTGTGTGTGGATGCGTATGTATATACATGTGTATGTGGGTGGGTCGGGCCATTCTTTCATCTATCTCCTTGCGCTACCTCGCTAACGCAGGAGACATCGACAAAGTATAATAAATGAATAAACTATAAATATAATTTTTTTTTTCATACTATTCGCCATTTCCCGCGTTTGCGAGGTAGCGTTAAGAACAGAGGACTGGGCCTTAGAGGGAAAATCCTCACCTTGCCCCCTTCTCTCTTCCTTCTTTTGGAAAATTAAAAAAAAACGAGAGGGGAGGATTTCCAGCCACCTGCTCCCTCCCATTTTAGTTGCCTTCTACGACACGCAGGGAATACGTGGGAAGTATTCTTTCTCCCCTATCCCCAGGGATAAATATAATTATGAATAATAAAAAGGTTGTATGCAGCTTTTATGGATTTGGAGAAAGCATGTGACAAGAGTCGAGTGGAATGCATTATGGGATGTGTTAAGGGTAAGTGGGGTAGGGGAAAACTGTCGGATGGTGTGAAAGACTTCTATAGAGAAGCAAATGCATGTTAGTAAGAGTGGATGGAGAGTTGAGTGAGTTTTGGTATTTATGTGGGTATCAGGTTGGGCTATTTCTTGTGTGGCGGGGTGGCGACGGGAATGGATGAAGGCAGCAAGTATGAGTATGTACATTGTATATATGTATATGTTGAAATGTATACATATGTATATGTGCATGTATGGGCATTTATGTATATAAACATGTGGTTGGGTTGGGCCTTTCCTCGTCTGCTTCCTTGTGCTACCTCGCTGATGTGGGAGACGGCGATTAAGTATAATGATAATAAAAAAAATTCTTTTTATACATATTTACCTTTTGGTAAACACAGAAGAGGTAGTAAAAGCTTTACGGAAGATGAAAGCCGGCAAGGCAGCAGGTTTGGATGGTATTGCTGTGGAATTTATTAAAAAAGGGGGTGACTGTATTGTTGACTGGTTGGTAAGGATATTTAATGTATGTATGGCTCATGGTGAGGTGCCTGAGGATTGGCGGAATGCGTGCATAGTGCCATTGTACAAAGGCAAAGGGGATAAGAGTGAGTGCTCAAATTACAGAGGTTTAAGTTTGTTGAGTATTCCTGGTAAATTATATGGGAGGGTATTGATTGAGAGGGTGAAGGCATGTACAGAGCATCAGATTGGGGAAGAGCAGTGTGGTTTCAGAAGTGGTAGAGGATCTGTGGATCAGGTGTTTGTTTTGAAGAATGTATGTGAGAAATACTTAGAAAAGCAAATGTATTTGTATGTAGCATTTATGGATCTGGAGAAGGCATATGATAGAGTTGATAGAGATGCTCTGTGGAAGGTATTAAGAATATATGGTGTGGGTGGCAAGTTGTTAGAAGCACTGAAAAGTTTTTATCGAGGATGTAAGGCATGTGTACGTGTAGGAAGAGAGGAAAGTGATTGGTTCTCAGTGAAGGTAGGTTTGCGGCAGGGGTGTGTGATGTCTCCATGGTTGTTTAATTTGTTTATGGATGGGGTTGTTAGGGAGGTGAATGCAAGAGTTTTTGAAAGAGGGGCAAAAATGAAGTCTGTTGTGGATGAGAGAGCTTGGGAAGTGAGTCAGTTGTTGTTCGCTGATGATACAGGGCTGGTGGCTGATTCATGTGAGAAACTGCAGAAGCTGGTGACTGAGTTTGGTAAAGTGTGTGAAAGAAGAAAATTAAGAGTAAATGTGAATAAGAGCAAGGTTATGAGGTACAGTAGGGTTGAGGGTCAAGTCAATTGGGAGGTAAGTTTGAATGGAGAAAAACTGGAGGAAGTAAAGTGTTTTAGATATCTGGGAGTGGATCTGGCAGCGGATGGAACCATGGAAGCAGAAGTGAATCATAGGGTGGGGGAGGGGGCGAAAATCCTGGGAGCCTTGAAGAATGTGTGGAAGTCGAGAACATTATCTCGGAAAGCAAAAATGGGTATGTTTGAAGGAATAGTGGTTCCAACAATGTTGTATGGTTGCGAGGCGTGGGCTGTGGATAGAGTTGTGTGCAGGAGGGTGGATGTGCTGGAAATGAGATGTTTGAGGACAATGTGTGGTGTGAGGTGGTTTGATCGAGTAAGTAATGTAAGGGTAAGAGAGATGTGGGGAAATAAAAAGAGTGTGGTTGAGAGAGCAGAAGAGGGTGTTTTGAAATGGTTTGGGCACATGGAGAGAATGAGTGAGGAAAGATTGACCAAGAGGATATATGTGTCGGAGGTGGAGGGAAGGAGGAGAAGTGGGAGACCAAATTGGAGGTGGAAAGATGGAGTGAAAAAGATTTTGAGTGATTGGGGCCTGAACATGCAGGAGAATGAAAGGCGGGCAAGGAATAGAGTGAATTGGATCGATGTGGTATACCGGGGTTGACGTGCTGTCAGTAGATTGAATCAGGGCATGTGAAGCGTCTGGGGTAAACCATGGAAAGCTGTGTAGGGCCTGGATGTGGAAAGGGAGCTGTGGTTTCGGGCATTATTGCATGACAGCTAGAGACTGAGTGTGAACGAATAAGGCCTTTGTTGTCTTTTCCTAGCGCTACTCCGCACACATGAGGGGGGAGGGGGATGGTATTCCATGTGTGGTGAGGTGGCGATGGGAATGAATAAAGGCAGACAGTGTGAATTGTGTGCATGGGTATATATATATGTGTCTGTGTGTGTATATATATGTGTACATTGAGATGTATAGGTATGTATATTTGCATGTGTGGGCGTGTGTGTATATACATGTGTATGGGGGTGGGTTAGGCCATTTCTTTTGTCTGTTTCCTTGCGCTACCTCGCAAATGCGGGAGACAGCGACAAAGCAAAATATAACGATTACCTTTTCCTACATTACCAAGGTAGCATCAAGAATGAAGGGGTGAACCTTAGAGGGAAAATCCCCACTTGGCCCCTTGTTTGTTCTTTCTTTTGGAAAAGTAAAACTGGAGGGGAGGATTTCCAGCCCTCACTCCTACCCCTTGTAAAAACTGGAGGGGAGGATTTCCAGCCCTCACTCCTACCCCTTGTAAAAACTGGAGGGAAGGATTTCCAGCCCTCACTCCTACCCCTTTTAGTTGCCTTCTATGACTCGCAGGGAACATGTTGTTAGTATTCTTTCTCCCTTATCCCCAGTATATTTGGATGGAGTGATATGAGAGATGAGAGCAGACTTCAGGAAAGAGGGTGCAGAGATGGAGTGTGGCGGTGAGATATGCTGGCTAGTGGCAAGCCTGTTTGCAGATGATACTGTTTAGTTTGCTGAGGGTGATGAGCAGTTGCAGAAGGTGGTATGTTTTACATGTGTGTAAGCATATGCAATTGCAGGTAAATGCAAGTAAAAGTAAAGTATTGGTGTTTGAAAGGAAGCAGAGTGAAAGTATAAATTTTGTAAAACCAAATACAGTGAAAGAAGGAAGTGGACTAAATTGTGCTTTGGATATGGGGGGGATGGGCTGGAAGAGTGAAAGAATTTAAGCATTTAGGAGCTGTTGTGGGTAAGTTTGGTGATATGTAAGGAGAGATAATGGAGAGAGCAGTACATGATAAAAGAGTCATTGGGTCACTTAATAGAATAATGAAGAGTATAGGTATAAGTATGGAGTTGTCTTTTTTCTTTTTCTTTTAAACTATTCGCCATTTCCCGCGTTAGCGAGGTAGCGTTAAGAACAGAGGACTGGGCCTTTTTTGGAACATCCTCACCTGGCCCCCTCTGTTCCTTCTTTTGGAAAATTAAAAAAAAAATGAGAGGGGAGGATTTCCAGCTCCCCGCTCCCTCCCCTTTTAGTTGCCTTCTACGACACGAAGGGAATACGTGGGAAGTATTCTTAATCCCCTATCCCCAGGGACTATCACAACCTACTGTAAGTAGGGTTATTGCACAGACTTTGCAAGCTCTAAGCTCCCCAGAAATTGTCCAGCGTTTCATTAAGTTTCCCACAGATGTTAGGGAGATACAACCAAAACAAGAAGAATCTATGCAAATTGCAGGCTTTCCTGGTGTTGTGGGTGTTATAGATGGCCCCTCGCTCCCGTCCCCTGTAGTCGCCTTCTACGACACGTGAGGAATGCATGGGAAGTATTCTTTCTCCCCTATCCCCAGGGAAGGAGTAGCACTACTCCTGAAACAGGAAGGGTGGGAGTATGTGATAGAGTGTAAGAAAGTAAACTCTAGATTGATATGGGTAAAACTGAAAGTGGATGGAGAGAGATGGGTGATTATTGGTGCATATGCACCTGGGCATGAGAAGAAAGATGATGAGAGGCAAGTGTTTTGGGAGCAGCTGAGTGAGTGTGTTAGTTTTGATGCATGAGACTGGGTTAAAGCAATGGGTGATTTGAATGCAAAGGTGAGTAATGTGGCAGTTGAGGGAATAATTGGTGTACATGGGGTGTTCAGTGTTGTAAATGGAAATGGTGAAGAGCTTGTAGATTTATGTGCTGAAAAAGGGCTGGGGATTGGGAATACCTGGTTTAAAAAAAGAGATATATATATATAAGTATACATATGTAACTAGGAGAGGTGGCCAGAGAGCATTATTGGATTACATGTTAATTGATAGGTGCGTGAAAGAGAGACTTTTGGATGTTAATGTGCTGAGAGGTGCAACTGGAGGGATGTCCGATCATTATCTTGTGGAGGCGAAGGTGAAGATTTGTAGAGGTTTTCAGAAAAGAGAAAGTTGGGGTGAAGAGAGTGATGAGAGTAAGTGAGCTTGGGAAGGAGACTTGTGTGAGGTAGTACCAGGAGAGACTGAGTACAGAATGGAAAAAAGGTGAGAACAAAGGAGGTAAGGGGAGTGGGGGAGGAATGGGATGTATTTAGGGAAGCAGTGATGGCTTGTGCAAAAGATGCTTGTGGCATGAGAAGCGTGAGAGATGGGCAGATTAGAAAGGGTAGTGCGTGGAAGGATGAAGAAGTAAGATAATTAGTGAAAGAGAAGAGAGAGGCATTTGGACAATTTTTGCAGGGAAATAATGCAAATGATTGGGAGATGTATAAAAGAAAGAGGCAGGAGGTTAAGAGAAAGGTGCAAGAGGTGAAAAAGAGTGCAAATGAGGGTTGGGGTGAGAGAGTATCATTAAATTTTAGGGAGAATAAAAAGATGTTTTGGAAGGAGGTAAATAAAGTGCATAAGACAAGGGAACAAATGGGAACTTCAGTGAAGGGGGCAAATGGGGAGGTGATAACAAGTAGTGGTGATGTGAGGAGATGAAGTGAGTATTTTGAAGGTTTGTTGAATGTGTTTGATGATAGAATGGCAGATTTAGGGTATTTTGGTCGAGGAGGTGTGCAAAGTGAGAGGGTTAGGGAGAATGATTTGGTAAACAGAGAAGAGGTAGTAAAAGCTTTGTGGAAGATGAAAGCCGGCAAGGCAGCGGGTTTGGATGGTATTGCAGTGGAATTTATTAAAAAAGGGGGTGACTGTATTGTTGACAGGTTGGTAAGGTTGTATAATGTATGTATGACTCATGGTGAGGTGCCTGAGAATTGGTGAAATGCTTTGCATAGTGCCATTGCACAAATGCAAAAGGGATAAAAGTGTGTGCTCAAATTACAGAGGTATAAGTTTGTTGAGTATTCCTGGGAAATTATATGGGAGGGTATTGATTGAGAGGGTGAAGGCATATACAGAGCATCAGATTGGGGAAGAGCAGTGTGGTTTCAGAAGTGGTAGAGGATGTGTGGATCAGGTGTTTGCTTTGAAGAATGTATGTGAGAAATACTTAGAAAAGCAAATGGATTTTTATGTAGCATTTATGGATCTGGAGAAGGCATATGATAAGAGTTGATAGAAATGCTCTGTGGAAGGTATTAAGAATATATGGTGTGGGGGGCAAGTTGTTAGAAGCAGTGAAAAGTTTTTATCGAGGATGTAAGGCATTTGTACATATAGGATGAGAGGAAAGTGATTGGTTCCCAGTGAATGTTGGTTTGCGGCAGGTGTGTGTGATGTCTCCATGGTTGTTTATTTTGTTTATGGATGGGGTTGTTTGGGAAGTGAATGCAAGAGTTCTGGAAAGAGGGGCAAGTATGCAGTCTGTTGTGGATGGGAGAGCTTGGGAAGTAAGTCAGTTTTGTTCGCTGATGATACAGCACTGGTGGCTGATTCATGTGAGAAACTGCAGAAGCTGGTGGCTGACTTTGGTAAAGTGTGTGAAAGAAGAAAGCTAAGAGTAAATGTGAATGAGAGCAAGGTTATTAGGTACAGTAGGGTTGAGGGACAAGTCAGTTGGGAGGTAAGTTTGAATGGAGGAAGTGAAGTGTTTTATAGATCTGGGAGTGGATTATTTATATATATATATATATATATATATATATATATAACAAGTAGCGGTGATGTGAGAAGGAGATGGAATGAGTATTTTGAAGGTTTGTTGAATGTGTCTGATGACAGAGTGGCAGATATAGGGTGTTTTGGTCGAGGTGGTGTGCAAAGTGAGAGGGTTAGGGAAAATGATTTGGTAAACAGAGAAGAGGTAGTAAAAGCTTTGCGGAAGATGAAAGCCGGCAAGGCAGCAGGTTTGGATGGTATCGCAGTGGAATTTATTAAGAAAGGGGGTGACTGTATTGTTGACTGGTTGGTAAGGTTATTTAATGTATGTATGACTCATGGTGAGGTGCCTGAGGATTGGCGGAATGCGTGCATAGTGCCATTGTACAAAGGCAAAGGGGATAAGAGTGAGTGCTCAAATTACAGAGGTATAAGTTTGTTGAGTATTCCTGGTAAATTATATGGGAGGGTATTGCTTGAGAGGGTGAAGGCATGTACAGAGCATCAGATTGGGGAAGAGCAGTGCGGTTTCAGAAGTGGTAGAGGATGTGTGGATCAGGTGTTTGCTTTGAAGAATGTATGTGAGAAATACTTAGAAAAGCAAATGGATTTGTATGTAGCATTTATGGATCTGGAGAAGGCATATGATAGAGTTGATAGAGATGCTCTGTGGAAGGTATTAAGAATATATGGTGTGGGAGGCAAGTTGTTAGAAGCAGTGAAAAGTTTTTATCGAGGATGTAAGGCATGTGTACGTGTAGGAAGAGAGGAAAGTGATTGGTTCTCAGTGAATGTAGGTTTGCGCCAGGGATGTGTGATGTCTCCATGGTTGTTTAATTTGTTTATGGATGGGGTTGTAAGGGAGGTAAATGCAAGAGTCCTGGAAAGAGGGGCAAGTATGAAGTCTGTTGGGGATGAGAGAGCTTGGGAAGTGAGTCAGTTGTTGTTCGCTGATGATACAGCGCTGGTGGCTGATTCATGTGAGAAACTGCAGAAGCTGGTGACTGAGTTTGGTAAAGTGTGTGGAAGAAGAAAGTTGAGAGTAAATGTGAATAAGAGCAAGGTTATTAGGTACAGTAGGGGTGAGGGTCAAGTCAATTGGGAGGTGAGTTTGAATGGAGAAAAACTGGAGGAAGTGAAGTGTTTTAGATATCTGGGAGTGGATCTGGCAGCGGATGGAACCATGGAAGCGGAAGTGGATCATAGGGTGGGGGAGGGGGCGAAAATTCTGGGGGCCTTGAAGAATGTGTGGAAGTCGAGAACATTATCTCGGAAAGCAAAAATGGGTATGTTTGAAGGAATAGTGGTTCCAACAATGTTGTATGGTTGCGAGGCATGGGCTATGGATAGAGTTGTGCGCAGGAGGATGGATGTGCTGGAAATGAGATGTTTGAGGACAATGTGTGGTGTGAGGTGGTTTGATCGAGTGAGTAACGTAAGGGTAAGAGAGATGTGTGGAAATAAAAAGAGCGTGGTTGAGAGAGCAGAAGAGGGTGTTTTGAAGTGGTTTGGGCACATGGAGAGAATGAGTGAGGAAAGATTGACCAAGAGGATATATGTGTCGGAGGTGGAGGGAACGAGGAGAAGAGGGAGACCAAATTGGAGGTGGAAAGATGGAGTGAAAAAGATTTTGTGTGATCGGGGCCTGAACATGCAGGAGGGTGAAAGGAGGGCAAGGAATAGAGTGAATTGGAGCGATGTGGTATACCGGGGTTGACGTGCTGTCAGTGGATTGAATCAGGGCATGTGAAGCGTCTGGGGTAAACCATGGAAAGCTGTGTAGGTATGTATATTTGCGTGTGTGGACGTATGTATATACATGTGTATGGGGGGGGGGGTTGGGCCATTTCTTTCGCCTGTTTCCTTGCGCTACCTCGCAAACGCGGGAGACAGCGACAAAGTATAATAAATAAAATACATTTCTTGTATTACAGGGCACACAAGAAAACTAGGTGTATTGTGGAAAGGGGGATTGGTCAGCTGAAACGAAGATGGCATGTTTTGCATGGAGAAATCAGGGTCAAGCCAGGAAAAGCCTGTCAAATGATCATGACCTGTGCTGTTCTCCATAATATATGTAAAGAGAGAAATTTACATCTTCCAGATGAAAGTGACCTCGACATTCTACTTGGATATGATTTGGATGTAGCAGTACACTTAACTCACTTATACCCAGGAAATGGACCTCAAGAAGGTCTGCATTACAGAGACTACTTTGCCAATTTACACTTCATGGCAGAACAGTGATTTAGTACCATGCATACTTTTTCAGATTAGAAACATTGCTGGCAGAATTTCACTATGCTAACAATTATCAGATGTTTTAAAACCATATCTTACCTTTGTTATAACGATCTGTAGATTTTCATAAATGGTTTTTCTTCCTGGAAAATCAAACAGCTGACTCTGTAAACATTTATTTCCAGCAAAGAAATACATTAACTTGTTCACACACGAGCATTTAGAGAGAAAAGACTAACAGCAAATTATAAGTGAATTCTTAGAGGTGTTAAAAAGTTTGTTTCAAAGAAAAAATAGACTATTCTTTGTTAGAAATTTTAACTACAAGGAATTAGATTGGGAAGTAATGAACACAGGAACTAATGAGACTTCTTTGGGTAACAAATTAATGGTTAGGCACTGGATGATTTGTTAAGTCAGCAAGAGAACACAATTAGAGGTGGTTATAAACCATTAAGATTAGACTTGGTTTTCACCAAGGCTCTTGAGATACTAAACATAAGAGTATTTGTGTCCAATGGGGAAGAGTGACCACTGGAGGTAACAGTGGTAGGTCCAAAGTGAGGAATTAAACTTACAGAGTAGATACAACTATGGAAGAGCAAATTAAAAAAATGGGTCTTGAATACTTTGATGGCATCAATTGGATTTAGATGGAAGTACTGCAAGGTAATCAGAAAAACTATGAATTTTTGATCATGTATAAGGAAGGTGTTCATAGGTATGTCCCTAAGTTCTCTGAAAGGATTAGAAACAAATCAATTGTGAATAAGGCAAAGGAAGACAAGGACCTAAGGGTGGTTAAACAGGATGATGTATTACCAGAAAAGCATATAAACAGGATTACTGGAGGGGTAATAGAGATTAATGACAAATGTATGAGTGGTTTTTAATAATATGGAGGAGAAAATGCAAGGTAAATGAAATTAAGTAAATACACTAAACCTGAATGGAAAAATTTATTTTCAAATATTTCATAAACTACTCATTAGTTCTGCTAAATTATCACCCTTGGAAGTTTTTCATAGCCTAACTTGTACTGGAGCACCATACTTAGATGAAACTATGATTATTTAACAAAAAAAATAACAAAAAGAAGCACCATTGTTGAAGTTAAAGGTCCCAAAGCCAAGAAATTGCAAATTTAGATGCCATGCACTGCTCCATACTAATGGAAAGGGGTAAATATGAAACTAAATCAAAACAATTATAACAACAGATTTGACTCAAAAATGCTATATGTTTCATAGACTGCAGAAGAGATTAAAATTTTCATTCATCAGGCAGAAGCAAAAAATCTTGCAATAACATTCAGCTGGACCATACTTATATTTTAAGTGCACTCTTCCTTCATCTCATGGTATTTCTTAAGTTGCACTTTCGCCAGTTCAATTTTAGTTTTCTGCAGCTCCATTTGTGCTCTGGCAACTTCCATTTGTGCACTATAGAATTTAATAGTATTCTGCAGTTCTTCAATTTTTAGGGCTATTACTTTTTCTGTGATAAGTTGTCCCCAGTCTACAGACGTATGCCTATGGATCAGTGTTAAACCTGAAGGCAGGGATTTTTATGAGGACTGAGGAGAGGGTATCATAATGGTGCATGTCCTGTGAGAGATAGAAATGAATCTAAGTTAACTGTAAAACATAAGTTTAAAACTCTGGCTGTAATTTTAATTAAATTGTAACCTCATTTGATTTCTTAGACTTTAATACTATCATATATTTACTTATTTTGCTTTGTCGCTGTCTCCCGCATTTGCAAGGTAGCGCAAGGAAACAGACGAAAGAAATGGCCCAGCCTACCCCCATACACATGTATATACATACATACACGTCCACGCACGTAAATATACATACCTATACATCTCAATGTACACATATATATATATATACACACACAGGCATATACATATATATACATGTACATAATTCATACTGTCTGCCTTTATTTATTCCCATCGCCACCTTCGCCACACATGGAATAACATCCCCCTCCCCCCTCATGTGCGAGGTAGCGCTAGGAAAAGACAACAAAGGCCCCATTCGTTCACACCCAATCTCTAGCTGTCATGTAATAATGCCCGAAACCACAGCTCCCTTTCCTATCTATAATACTATTAACAAAATCTTGACTAGCCTAGTAATATGAAAAGAAAACTTTAATACATTCTATAATACTATTGATAAAATCTAGACTAGCCTATTTATATGAAAAGAAAACTTTGATACTTTCTATAATACTATTAATAAAATCTTGACTAGCCTAGTAATATGAAAAGATTCACATGTACATTCCAATTTCAGCAGCACAAATGGTTATCCATGGGGAACAAAGAAAATATATATACAGAATGCTAACCTAATGGTATCCTCACAGGGCTTATCAGTCACAGAATCATAGCTAGTAAGCCCTGAAATTCTGATGATGCTCAGGCTATCAGAACCAAGAATATCTGCTGCATCTGACAAAGGATCAAGCAGAGGCTTATCGCCTGATGGACCACCACCTGTAAAAATACATACTGTAATTAAGAAAAGTGCAAAAGCATTGTATAGCAATAACTTAGCCTAGCCTATGTAAGTTTTTCATATGGCTTAGCTTAGGCCAAGCCTAGTTGCAGACAGACCATGAAAACTATGAAACTGTCTTATTTCCATTTTTGCTCCATAAAGAGTGACCTAGGTCATCCACTTGGGATAACGTTACCCTCAAGCCACCTACAAAATGGGTATATTTCATAAGTTACCTACCTGTTTTACAGAAGGGCCTCCTCTAATACTTAGAGCAATCCTATTCTTGCTTAAGGATATTATGTTGTGATACCTCCTCTGAACTTGTTCCACAGTTCTTGACATGCAGAGAAAAGCTGCATTTATCTGCTGTGTAATGCTCTGCCATGTTTCCACTTTTGTTCTGGAAGTTACCCCATCAGAAATTTTACTGCATACAATCTTCTGAAACAGGAGTGGTGGGAGTATGTGACAGAGTGTAAGAAAGTAAACTCTAGATTGATATGGGTAAAACTGAAAGTTGATGGAGAGAGATGGGTGATTATTGGTGCATATGCACCTGGGTATGAGAAGAAAGATCATGAGAGGCAAGTGTTTTGGGAGCAGCTGAATGAGTGTGTTAGTGGTTTTGATGCACGAGACCTGGTTATTGTGATGGGTGATTTGAATGCAAAGGTGAGTAATGTGGCATTTGAGGGAATAATTGGTATACATGGGGTGTTCAGTGTTGTAAATGGAAATGGTGAAGAGCTTGTAGATTTATATGCTGAAAAAGGACTGGTGATTGGGAATACCTGGTTTAAAAAGAGAGACATACATAAGTATACGTATGTAAGTAGGAGAGATGACCAGAGAGCATTATTGGATTACGTGTTAATTCACATGCGTGCGAAAGAGAGATTTTTGGATGTTAATGTGCTGAGAGGTGCAACTGGAGGGATGTCTGATCATTATCTTGTAGAGGCGAAGGTGAAGATTTGTAGAGGTTTTCAGAAAAGAAGAGAGAATGTTGGGGTGAAGAGAGTGGTGAGAGTAAGTGAGCTTGGGAAGGAGACTTGTGTGAGGAAGTACCAGGAGAGACTGAATACAGAATGGAAAAAGGTGAGAACAAAGGAGGTAAGGGGAGTGGGGGAGGAATGGTATGTATTTAGGGAAGCAGTGATGGCTTGCGCAAAAGATGCTTGTGGCATGAGAAGCGTGGGAGGTGGGCAGATTAGAAAGAGTAGTGAGTGGTGGGATGAAGTAGTAAGATTATTAGTGAAAGAGAAGAGAGAGGCATTTGGATGATTTTTGCAGGGAAATAATGCAAATGATTGGGAAATGTATAAAAGAAAGAGGCAGGAGGTCAAGAGAAAGGTGCACGAGGTGAAAAAGAGGGCAAATGAGAGTTGGGGTGAGAGAGTATCATTAAATTTTGGGGAGAATAAAAAGGTGTTTTGGAAGGAGGTAAATAAAGTGTGTAAGACAAGGGAACGAATGGGAACTTCAGTGAAGGGGGCTAATGGGGAGGTGATAACAAGTAGTGGTGATGTGAGGAGGAGGAGTGAGTATTTTGAAGGTTTGTTGAATGTGTTCGATGATAGAGTGGCATATATAGAGCGTTTTGGTCGAGGTGGTGTGCAAAGTGAGAGGGTTAGGGAAAATGATTTGGTAAACAGAGAAGAGGTAGTAAAAGCTTTGCGGAAGATGAAAGCCGACAAGGCAGCGGGTTTGGATGGTATTGCAGTTGAATTTATAAAAAAAAGGGGGTGACTGTATTGTTGACTGCTGGTAAGGTTATTTAATGTATGTATGATTCATGGTGAGGTGCCTGAGGATTGACGGAATGCTTGCATAGTGCCATTGTACAAAGGCAAAGGGGATGTGAGTGAGTGCTCAAATTACAGAGGTATAAGTTTGTTGAGTATTCCTGGTAAATTATATGGGAGGGTATTGATTGAGAGGGTGAAGGCATGTACAGAGCATCAGACTGGGGAAGAGCAGTGTGGTTTCAAAAGTGGTAAAGGATGTGTGGGTCAGGTGTTTGCTTTGAAGAATGTATGTGAGAAATACTTAGAAAAGCAAATGGATTTGTATGTAGCATTTATGGATCTGGAGAAGGCATATGATAGAGTTGATAGAGATGCTGTTTGGAAGGTATTAAGAATATATGGTGTGGGAGGCAAGTTGTTAGAAGCAGTGAAAAGTTTTTATTGAGGATGTAAGACATGTGTACGTGTAGGAAGAGAGGAAAGTGATTGGTTCTCAGTGAATGTATGTTTGCGGCAGGGGTGTGTGATGTCTCCATGGTTGTTTAATTTGTTTATGGATGGGCTTGTTAGGGAGGTAAATGCAAGAGTTTTGGAAAGAGGGGCAAGTATGCAGTCTGTTGTGGATGAGAGAGCTTGGGAAGTGAGTCAGTTGTTGTTCGCTGATGATACAGCGCTGGTGGCTGATTCATGTGAGAAACTGCAGAAGCTAGTGACTGAGTTTAGTAAAGTGTGTGAAAGAAGAAAGTTGAGAGTAAATGTGAATAAGAGTAAGGTTATTCGGTACAGTAGGGTTGAGGGTCAAGTAAATTGGGAGGTAAGTTTGAATGGAGAAAAACTGGAGGAAGTGAAGTGTTTTAGATATCTGGGAGTGGATTTGGCAGCGGATGGAACTATGGAAGCGGAAGTGAATCATAGGGTAGGGGAGGGGGCGAAAATTCTGGGAGCCTTGAAGAATGTGTGGAAGTCGAGAACATTATCTCGGAAAGCAGAAAAGGGTATGTTCGAAGGAATAGTGGTTCCAACAATGTTGTATGGTTGCAAGGTGTGGGCTATGGATAGACTTGTGCGCAGAAGGTGGATGTGCTGGAAATGAGATGTTTGAGGACAATATGTGGTGTGAGGTGGTTTGATCGAGTAAGTGATAATAGGGTAAGAGAGATGTGTGGTGATAAAAAGAGTGTGGTTGAGAGAGCAGAAGAGGGTGTTTTGAAAGGGTTTGGTCACATGGAGAGAATGAGTGAGGAAAGATTGACCAAGAGGATATATGTGTCAGAGGTGGAGGGAACGAGAAGTGGGAGACCAAATTGGAGGTGGAAAGATTGAGTGAAAAAGATTTTGAGTGATCGGGGCCTGAACATGCAGGAGAGTGAAAGGCGTGCAAGGAATAGAGTGAATTGGAACGATGTGGTATACAGGGGTTGACGTGCTGTCAATGGATTGAACCAGGGCATGTGAAGCGTCTGGGGGAAAACTATGGAAAGTTCTGTGGGGCCTGGATGTGGAAAGGGAGCTGTGGTTCCGGTACATTACTACATGACAGCTAGAGACTGAGTGTGGATGAATGGGGCCTTTGTTGTCATTTTCCTATGCTACCTCACACACATGAGGGGGGAGGGGGTTGTTATTTCATGTGTGGCGAGATGGCGACGGGAATGAATAAAGGCAGATAGTATGAATTGTGTACATGTGTATATATGTATATGTCTGTGTGTGTATATATATGTATACATTGAGATGTTTTTTTTTTTTTTTTTTTTTTTTTTTTATACTTTGTCGCTGTCTCCCGCGTTTGCGAGGTAGCGCAAGGAAACAGACGAAAGAAATGGCCCAACCTCCCCTATACACATGTATATACATACATCCACACACGCAAATATACATACCTACACAGCTTTCCATGGTTTACCCCAGACGCTTCACATGCCTTGATTCAATCCACTGACAGCACGTCAACCCCGGTATACCACATCGCTCCAATTCACTCTATTCCTTGCCCTCCTTTCACCCTCCTGCATGTTCAGGCCCCGATCACACAAAATCTTTTTCACTCCATCTTTCCACCTCCAATTTGGTCTCCCTCTTCTCCTCGTTCCCTCCACCTCCGACACATATATCCTCTTGGTCAATCTTTCCTCACTCATTCTCTCCATGTGCCCAAACCACTTCAAAACACCCTCTTCTGCTCTCTCAACCACGCTCTTTTTATTTCCACACATCTCTCTTACCCTTACGTTACTCACTCGATCAAACCACCTCACACCACACATTGTCCTCAAACATCTCATTTCCAGCACATCCATCCTCCTGCGCACAACTCTATCCATAGCCCACGCCTCGCAACCATACAACATTGTTGGAACCACTATTCCTTCAAACATACCCATTTTTGCTTTCCGAGATAATGTTCTTGACTTCCACACATTCTTCAAGGCCCCCAGAATTTTCGCCCCCTCCCCCACCCTATGATCCACTTCCGCTTCCATGGTTCCATCCGCTGCCAGATCCACTCCCAGATATCTAAAACACTTCACTTCCTCCAGTTTTTCTCCATTCAAACTCACCTCCCAATTGACTTGACCCTCCACCCTACTGTACCTAATAACCTTGCTCTTATTCACATTTACTCTTAACTTTCTTCTTCCACACACTTTACCAAACTCAGTCACCAGCTTCTGCAGTTTCTCACATGAATCAGCCACCAGCGCTGTATCATCAGCGAACAACAACTGACTCACTTCCCAAGCTCTCTCATCCCCAACAGACTTCATACTTGCCCCTCTTTCCAAAACTCTTGCATTTACCTCCCTAACAACCCCATCCATAAACAAATTAAACAACCATGGAGACATCAGACACCCCTGCCGCAAACCTACATTCACTGAGAACCAATCACTTTCCTCTCTTCCTACACGTACACATGCCTTACATCCTCGATAAAAACTTTTCACTGCTTCTAACAACTTTCCTCCCACACCATATATTCTTAATACCTTCCACAGAGCATCTCTATCAACTCTATCATATGCCTTCTCCAGATCCATAAATGCTACATACAAATACATTTGCTTTTCTAAGTATTTCTCACATACATTCTTCAAAGCAAACACCTGATCCACACATCCTCTACCACTTCTGAAACCACACTGCTCTTCCCCAATCTGATGCTCTGTACATGCCTTCACCCTCTCAATCAATACCCTCCCATATAATTTACCAGGAATACTCAACAAACTTATACCTCTGTAATTTGAGCACTCACTCTTATCCCCTTTGCCTTTGTACAATGGCACTATGCACGCATTCCGCCAATCCTCAGGCACCTCACCATGAGTCATACATACATTAAATAACCTTACCAACCAGTCAACAATACAGTCACCCCCTTTTTTAATAAATTCCACTGCAATACCATCCAAACCTGCTGCCTTGCCGGCTTTCATCTTCCGCAAAGCTTTCACTACCTCTTCTCTGTTTACCAAATCATAGGTATGTATATTTGCGTGTGTGGACGTGTATGTATATACGTGTACGTGGGTGGGTTGGGTCATTCTTTCATCTGTTTCCTTGCACTACCTTGCTAACGCGGGAGACAGCGACAAAGCAAAATAAATATTACTTGTTTATTATCTAACCCTTTATTTTCCCTCTTCCCCATGATATTTCCATTTGCAAGTTATTTGATATCAAAAAGATAGGTTTTTAGATTAGATATAGAAAATGCATGTCCACTTTTTTAATAACTTTGTCTGTATTGGCGTATATTATATGCAATAAACTATTCCATTCTTAAACATTTTTCTGGCTAAAGAATTTTTATCTCATCTATAGTCTGGACCTTTCTGTGCAATTTCAGTGAATTTTCTCTTGGTGTGCTTTTGCTTGTTTGGAGAATAATATGGTATTATTTTTCTTAGCCTAGGTAAAACTTCCAACATTTGAAGATTTCTAGAATTTGAATTCAAAGTAACATGCATGTGTTTTTACTTCTTTTTCAAGTCAGCTTGTGTCCCTTGCACCCCTTGAGTTCAAATTGTTCAATATATAATTGTTAAAATGATATGATAGATTCTACTTTTCACATACCTTTTGTACACATTTTCCATCAGCACCTTCTTACTTAAAGCATGAATTGATAACTTCGAATTTAGAAAATTATTGTAAAAACTCGGTAAACTATACATAGGTCTTACATCCTTCTGAACATGGCCAATAATGATAGTTTCAAAACATTCAGACCATAATTGATAAAACATGTTATATTTTTCAAATACAGTATTTTCTCCACAGTTCTCTTCAGAAGGTTGCTGTCTTGCCAATGAATTGATAATCATATAAATAAAAAAGAAATAAAAGATATACCACAATGATTATATAGGAGGGTATTGATTGAAAGGGCAAAGGCATGTACAGAGCATCAGATTAGGGAAGAGCAGTGTGGTTTCAGAAGTGGTAGGGGATGTGTGGATCAGGTGTTTGCTTTGAAGAATGTATGTGAGAAATACTTAGAAAAACAGGTGGAATTGTATGTAGCATTTATGGATCTGGAGAAGGCATATGATAGGGTGAATAGAGATGCCTTGTGGAATGTTTTAAGAGTATTTGGTGTGGGAGGTAAGTTGCTAGAAGCAGTGAAAAGTTTTTACCAAGGATGTAAGGCATGTGTGTGAGTTCCTAATAGGAAGAGAGGAAAGTCATTGGTTCCCAGTGAATGTCGCTTTTCCGCAGGGGTGCATGATGTCTCCAGAGTCGTTTAATTTGTTTATGGATGGGGTGGTTAGGGAGGTGAATGCAAGAGTTTTGGATAGATGGGAAAGTATGCAGAATGGTGTGGAGGAGAGGGCTTGGGAAGTGAGTCAGATGTTGTTCGCTGATGCAACAGCGCTGGTGGCTGATTCGGGTGAGAAACTGCAGAAGTGTGTGAAAGAAGAAAGTTGCAAGTAAATGTGAATAAAAGCAAGGTCATTAGGCTCAGTAAAGTTGAGAGAAGTTAATTGGGAGGTAAGTTTGAATGGAGAAAAAATGGAGAAAGTGAGGTGTTTTAGATATCTGGGAGTGGACTTAGCAGTGGATGGAACCATGGGAGCAGAAGTGAGTCACAGGGTGGGGGAGGGGGCAAAGGTTTTGGGAGTGTTGAAGAATATGTGGAAGATGAGAGTGTTATCTCAAAGAGCAAAAATGGATATGTTTGAAGGAAAAGTGGTTCCAACAATATTACATGGTTGTGAGGTGTGGGCTATGGATAGGGTTGTGCGGAGGAGGGTGGATGTGCTAGAAATGAAATGTTTGAGGACAATATGTGGTGTGAGGTGGTTTGATTGGTAAGTAATGAAAGGGTAAGAGTGATGTGTGGTAATAAAAAGAGTGTGGTTGAGAGAGCAGAAGAGGGTGTATTGAAATGGTTTGGTCGCATGGAGAGAATGAGTGAGGAAAGATTGAGAAAGAGGATATATGTGTTACAGGTGGAGGGAACGAGGAGAAGTAGGAGACCAAATTGGAGGTGGAAGGATGGAATGAAAATGATTTTGAGCGATTGGGGCCTGAACATGCAGGAGGGTGAAAGGCGTGCAAGGAATAGAGTGAATTGGAACGATGTGGTATACTGGGGTCGACGTGCTGTCATTGGATTGAACCAGGGCATGTGAAGCGTGTGGGGTAAACCCTGGAAAGTTCTGTGGGGCCTGGATGTGGAATGGGAGCTGTGGTTTCGGTGCATTATACATGACAGCTAGAGAATGAGTGAGAATGAATGTGGTCTTTTGTCTTTTCCTAGTGCTGCCTAGCAGGGGGGAGGAAGGAATGCTATTTTATGTGTGGCGGGGTGATGACTGGAATGAATAAAGGCAGCAAGTATGAATATGTACGTGCATATATATGTATATGTATGTATACACTGAAATGTATAGGTATGTATATGTGCGTGTGTGGGTCTGTATGTATAAACATGTGTATGTGGGTGGGTTAGGCCATACTTTCATCTGTTTCCTTGTGCTACATTGCTAACATGGGAGACAGCGACAATGTATAATAGATGGTACTTTTGGATGTTAATGTGCTGAGAGGTGCAACTGTAGAGATGTCTGATTATTATCTTATGGAGGCGAAGGTGAAGATTTGTAGAGGTTTTCAGAAAAGAAGAGAGAATGTTGGGGTGAAGAGAGTGGTGAGAGTAAGTGAGCTTGGGAAGGAGACTTGTGTGAGGAAGTACCAGGAGAGACCGAGTACAGAATGGAAAAAGGTGAGAACAAAGGACGTAAGGGGAGGTGGGGAGAAATGGGATGTATTTAGGGAAGCAGTGATGGCTTGCGCAAAAGATGCTTGTGTCATGAGAAGCGTGGGAGGTAGGCAGATTAGAAAGGGTAGTAAGTGGTGGGATGAAGAAGTAAGATTATTAGTGAAAGAGAAGAGAGAGGCATTTGGACAATTTTTTACAGGGAAATAATGCAAATGATTGGGAGATGTATAAAAGAAAGAGGCAGGAGGTCAAGAGAAAGGTGCAAGGGATGAATAAGAGGGCAAATGAGAGTTGGGGTGAGAAAGTATCATTAAATTTTGGGGAGAATAAAAAGATGTTTTGGAAGGAGGTAAATAAAGTGCGTAAGACAAGGGAACAAATGGGAACTTCAGTGAAGGGGGCTAATGGGGAGGTGATAACAAGTAGTGGTGATGTGAGAAGGAGATGGAGTAAGTATTTTGAAGGTTTGTTGAATGTGTTTGATGATAGAGTGGCAGATATAGGGTGTTTTGGTCGAGGTGTGCAAAGTGAGAGGGTTAGGGAGAATGGTTTGGTAAGCAGAGAAGTGGTAGTAAAAGCTTTGCGTAAGATGAAAGCCGGCAAGGCAGGGGGTTTGGATGGTATTGCAGTGGAATTTATTAAAAATAGGGGTGACTGTATTGTTGACTGGTTGGTAAGGTTATTTAATGTATGTATGACTCATGGTGAGGTGCCTGAGGATTGGCGGAATGCTTGCATAGTGCCATTGTACAAAGTCAAAGGGGATAAAAGTGAGTGCTCAAATTACAGAAGTATAAGCTTGTTGCGTATTCCTGTGAAATTATATGGGAGGGTATTGATTGAGAGGGTGAAGGCTTGTACAGAGCATCAGATTGGGGAAGAGCAGTGTGGTTTCAGAAGTGGTAGAGGATGTGTGGATCAAACTCTTCGCGTGACGACAATGGCGACATATAGCAGCAATAGGAGAATAGTCGTTGGAATCACTTTAGTTAAGTAGTATATTCATAGATGGCAGGACTAGCAAAGGTTTTGCTTTAGGCGTCGTCTACACCTTTTAACAAAACGAGCGACGTTCAAATCATGGCTCATAGCGGAACTCGTAGGTTTGACTCATCTTTTTCTATAGACAAGAGAGACTGCTTAAGTACTCACTTACAATTTGCAAAATTCCATAGATGAGTAGGCTATAAGAGAATTCATGTGCTTTCCAGCGCAAGTATCATATAGTGCATTGTATCACCTCATGTGCATGTGTCCTTCATTTGGCAGAGGGAAAATATCATTTTTAGATTTGCAGTCATATATCTGGGCTAATCAGTATACTCAATAACAGTTAATGCAAATATCAAAGGCATTACTGGTATTAGAATTTTTTTTTTATTTAATTCTACAATCAAAAAGCTAACCTTTACACATACACACGGGTATATATTTACGTCGTATTTTCAGTAAAATATATGTAAATCTACAGTGTACATAGATATTGCCAAAATAAGCTTAAACTCACGTATGTACAAAATACAACAAAGATCTACTGTGGACGTTTGGCTTGAAATGATAATCATAGAAAATGGTAATTAGTCATTGTAGAAAATGGTAAACTTTTTTAGGGGTACCAAACAAATGCTATGTATTTTATAGGGTTTAAGAAGTTGGGATACATTACTTTATATATATCGACTTGTACATTTACTTACGTTTTATCTATATGCCATCGACCTATAAACTAGGTAAGGTTAGGTTAGGTTAGGTTAGGCATGAAAACCATAAGAGTCTTGTCATACTTGTACGAATGCCTATGGAGTTCCTTGGTCGTAGGCGCCTTGTTTCTCCTTTTTGTTGTTGGTTTGTTAGAAGACGGTACGGGGAGACCTAAGTTTCTACCACGGCGCCTCGGCAAGTACATGCATCATGTCGGTTGGCCGTGCGCGTGCGAATCGTAGTATTAGTGTTCGACCCCAATGCCGCCGCCGCAACAACACCAGCAGCAGCAGCAGCATCAGTAGTATCCTTCTTCAATGCCATTGCACCCAGTCTAATAGATATCCTTGGTCTGTCTTTTCGAAGACATTCTTCTCCATATGGAACCGTCATGGCACCCGCTGCGGCACGGGGGAGACGACGCCTCACCCTTTATGGCTTTTTCCTATTGTGAGTGTTGCCTGCCTTCCCCCGACGCTTCAATGCAGCACATTTCCTGAGAATTCCACAAGATGGGATTTTCTCCTTGTTTTAAAAAGGGGCGGGATGTTGTGGTGGCACCCGCCCCAGCCAATTGTTATGATGATGATGAGACGGTAAGGGGGGACCAAAGCTTCTGCCTCGGCAAGTACATTCATCATGTCGCTTGACTTTGCGCGTGCGATTCGTAGGTCTTAGTGTTCTACCCCAATGCCGCAGCAGCAGCAAAGGGGGTAGATTGGGTAGAGTTGAGAGCTACAGTTGCTGCTCTAACCCATCCCAAATACGGATCAACCAAACCCTGATGTGCTGTATCGAACCGTTTGCATACAACTTACGTACCAGCCTGGGTGCCGTGAGTGGCAGAGCAGATTCCTTACTGCGATCCACTAAGGTTTAACCCGGAGAAAGGTTAGGGGATTAGTCACGCCAATCGATGGCAAAAGCCCCTACATAGTAGACATATAGATTAAGAGTTGTGTATTTCGCCACCGTAACTGGACCTCCTACGCCTGCATCGAAAGTGAGAGTGAGGAGGAGAATGAGGAGGCGGCTGGCTGGGTGTGTGTTTGTGTGTGGTATGGAATGCGAGAGCGCGCGGGAGGTAGATTAAGAGGAGTTGTGTATTTCGCCACTGTAACTGGACCTCCTACGCCGGCATCGAAAGTGAGAGTGAGGAGGAGGAGGCTGGCTGGTGTGTGTTTTTGTGTGTGGTATGGAATGCGAGAGCGCGCGGGAGGTAGGGGGGTAAGCCTTCCTCCTCCTCCTCCGCCGTCACCTCTCCCGCTCCCTCGCTCGCGTACGACGTTACTAAAACAACCGGCAATCTAGTGAGTGATGTCAAACTCCGCGAACGCAATGTGGGTCGATCGATAATGGTCCACTGATGTTCACCACCACCACCGTGTGTGAGGAAGGGAGGGAGGTGGGTCGGCTGCGCGTCATCGAAAGCGAGAGTGAGGAGGAGGTGGCTGGCTGGCTGGCTGGCTCGGTGTGTGTGGTATGCGCGCGGAAAGGAAGGAGGGTCGGCCGCCGTCGCCGCTGCTCTCTCGCTTAGGTTAGGTTTAACTCGGAGAAAGGTTAGGGGATTTGTCACTCCTATTGATGGCAAAAGCCCCAACGTAGTCGACATATAAATTAAGAGTTGTGTATTTCGCCACCGTAACTGGACCTTCTACGCCGGCATCGAAAGTGAGAGTGAGGAGGAGGAGGAGCAGGCTGGCTGGGTGTGTGTTTGTGTGTAGTATGGAATGCGAAGCGCGCGGGAGGGGGTGCGGGGGTCGTCCAGCCTTTTCCTCCTCCGCCGCCACCCGCCCGTTCCTTCGCTTGCGCACTACTTACTAAAACAACAACCGGCAATCTAGTGAGTGATGTCAAACTCCGCGGACGCGGTGTGAGTCGATCGATAATAGGCCACTGATGTTCACCACCACCACCGTGTGTGAGGAAGGGAGGGAGGTGGGTTGGCCGCGCGTCTTGGAAAGCGAGAGTGAGAAGGTGACTGTCTGTCTGGCTGGCTCGGTGTGTGTGGTATGCGCGCGGTGAGGGAGGAGGGTTGGCTGCCGCCGTTGCCGCCGCTCTCGCTTGTTGTTAGGTTAGGTTAGGTTGGGTTAGGTTAGGATAGGCTCCTCTAGGTTAGCTTAGGTTAGGTTAGGTCGAGGTGGTGTGCCAAGTGAGAGGGTTAGGGAGAATGATTTGGTAAACATAGAAGAGGTAGTAAAAGCTTTGCGGAAGATGAAAGCCGGCAAGGCGGCGGATTTTAGATGGTATTGCAGTGGAATTTATTAAAAAAGGGGGTGACTGTATTGTTGACTGGTTGGTAAGGCTATTTAATGTATGTATGATTCATGGTGAGGTGCCTGAGGATTGTTGGAATGCTTGCATAGTGCCATTGTACAAAGGCAAAGGGGATAAAAGTGAGTGCTAGGTTAGGTTAGGTTAGGTCGAGGTGGTGTGCCAAGTGAGAGGGTTAGGGAGAATGATTTGGTAAACATAGAAGAGGTAGTAAAAGCTTTGCGGAAGATGAAAGCCGGCAAGGCGGCGGATTTTAGATGGTATTGCAGTGGAATTTATTAAAAAAGGGGGTGACTGTATTGTTGACTGGTTGGTAAGGCTATTTAATGTATGTATGATTCATGGTGAGGTGCCTGAGGATTGTTGGAATGCTTGCATAGTGCCATTGTACAAAGGCAAAGGGGATAAAAGTGAGTGCTCAAATTACAGAGGTATAAGTTTGTTGAGTATTCCTGGTAAATTATATGGGAGGGTATTAATTGAGAGGGCGAATGTATGTACAGAGCATCAGATTGGGGAAGAGCAGTGTGGTTTCAGAAGTGGTAGAGGATGTGTGGATCAAGTGTTTGCTTTGAAGAATGTATGTGAGAAATATTTAGAAAAGCAAATGGATTTTTATGTAGCATTTATGGATCTGGAGAAGGTATATGACAGAGTTGATAGAGATGCTCTGTGGAAGGTATTAAGAACATATGGTGTGGGAGGCAAGTTGTCAGAAGCAGTGAAAAGTTTTATCGAGGATGTAAGGCATGTGTACGTGTAGGAAGAGAGGAAAGTGATTGGTTCTCAGTGAATGTAGGTTTGCGGCAGGTTTGTTTATGGATGGGGTTGTTAGGGAGGTGAATGCAAGAGTTTTGGAAAGAGGGGCAAGTATGCAGTCTGTTGTGGATGAGAGAGTTTGGGAAGTGAGTCAGTTGTTGTTCGCTGATGATACCGCGCTGGTGGCTGATTCATGTGAGAAACTGCAGAAGCTGGTGACTGAGTTTGGTAAAGTGTGTGAAAGAAGAAAGCTGAGAGTAAATATGAATAAGAGCAAGGTTATTAGGTACAGTACGGTTGAGGGACTAGTCAACTGGGAGGTAAGTTTGAATGGAGAAAAACTGGAGAAAGTGAAGTGTTTTAGATATCTGGGAGTGGATTTGGCAGCGGATGGAACCATGGAAGCGGACGTGAATCATAGGGTGCGGGAGGGGGCGAAAGTTGTGGGAGCGTTGAAGAATGTGTGGAAGGCAAGAACATTATCTTGGAAAGCAAAAATGGTTATGTTTGAAGGAATAGTGGCTCCAACAATGTTATATGGTTGTGAGGCGTGGGCTATAAATAGAGTTGTGCGGAGGAGGTTGGATGTGCTAGAAATGAGTTGTTTGAGGACAATATGTGGTGTGAGGTGGTTTAATCGAGTAAATAATAATAGGGCAAGAGAGATGTATGGTAATAAAAAGAGTGTGGTTGAGAGAGCAGAAGAGGGTGTTTTGAAATGGTTTGGTCACATGGAGAGAATGAGTAAGGAAAGATTGACAAAGAGGATATATGTGTCAGAGGTGGAGGGAATGAGGAAAAGTAGGAGACCAAATTGGAGGTGGAAAGATGGAGTGAAAAAGATTTTGAGCGATCGGGGCCTGAACATGCAGGAGGGTGAAAGGAGTGCAAGGAATAGAGTGAATTGGAACGATGTGGTATACCGGGGTCGACGTGCTGTCAATGGATTGAACCAGGGCATGTGAAGCGTCTCGGTAAACCATGGAAAGTTCTGTGGGGCCTGGATGTGGAAAGGGAGCTGTGGTTTCGGTGGATTATTACATGACAGCTAGAGACTGAGTGTGAACGAATGTGGCCTTTGTTGTCTTTTCCTTGCGCTACCTCGCGCACATGCTGGGGGAGGGGGTTGTTATTTCATGTGTGGCGGGGTGGGGATGGGAATGAATAAAGGCAGACAGTATGAATTATGTACATGTGTATATATGTATATGTCTGTGTGTGTATATATATGTATACGTTGACATGTATAGGTATGTATATTTGCTTGTGTGGACGTGCATGTGGGTGGGTTGGGCCATTTTTTCTTCTTTTCCTTGCGCTACCTCGCTAACGCGGGAGACAGCGAAAAAGCAAAATAAATAAATGAATAAAAATAGATAGTATTGTAGCTTATGTATCGTCCAGCATGCTCGCTGGTTATGAGTCAACCTGAAAGATGACATGGTTTTTTGAGGCGGCAGATGTTATGTATTTAATTGTTTGTACTTTGAAAAAGAATGTTTTTGTTTTATATAATGTCCCATAATATACCGTTAACTTTTCTCTTACAGACTTAAAGTATGTTATAAATTTTCTATTCTTTTATTATGTCACTGACTTTATTTAATCATATAAATTACTATTAAAGTTTTGCTTAAATTATAATTGTTACTTTTCTTTACAAAAAAGTGCTTGTTTTGCTAAAACAGTAATTTTGGGAGTGGAGCTATGATGTTCAAACGCACATTTGCTCTCTCTGCTCGTTGCTTGTTAGTTAGGTAAACATACGCGCTGGCTTCTCTGTAGAATCAGGTTGTATTTGACCTTCTTGTTGTCATCAGCCCTTGATTAATTGTCATATTCAAAGATAAGGATATAGGCTTTATTTAGAGAAGGAAAGAACAATATTTGTAGACAGATGTAAATATTTAATCAGGATAAATGTTTCCGTTGCTAGTCCACCTCGAAGTCGGTCATGTGTTCAGATCATAACTTTTTTTTGTTTCTTTCAAGATTTTTTGCTGTTCGTTTATCTACCGAAACTGTTATATCAGGGCATAATCCTGGGCTAATGTGTGTTAAGGGGTCGAAACCTACCGTATTCGAAGGCGATTGGTAACGTGACACTGAGGATGGAGATGTGGTGTGTGAAACTATTAAGCGCGTCGCAAACAGGATCCTCCTGAATCTTGTGTCGCGACTTTTACCACTGTTACGGTAGAGAGATGACACGCAATAGTACAATATCTTCTGTGGTTTTCAGTGTCAGCGTTTTTTTATGTTTCTCGTATGTAATTTGGAATATCTTATTTCCCTGTCTGATAGGAGAGAGCCTGTAGTACATGAAACGTAACCCTAGATTAGTTCATAGATAAGCTCTTCCTATCATTGGAACACCTTATACTAGTCTCTACGTTTCTAGATAGCACGCGCAACACACAGCAATACAGAAAGATTATGTATATCTGTGTTTGAATCTCTTATAGATTAAGATAAAACTGTACGTCTGCCTCTAAATCATATCTTACCGCTTGGCAAGCATAAGTTGAACCGAGCTTAAGGGTCAACCACTTGCCTTCAAAAACTTCCCTCACTTTAAGATGTGGCAACCGTCGCCAGGGAAATGAAATCATAAACAAGCATGCTGGCCACAGGGGGATTTGAGCCTGTAGTTCAGGTGGTGTCATCACTCTGTACAGAGCCACCTTATTATCGTGATAGGTATTTCGACGACGCAGGTAGCTATAATAACTAGACCTCCGTCCCTTGCAGAGCTAGACTACGCAATTGTCCAAGACAAAATGTTTACCAAATGGCGTCCTAGCTACGTCTCTTCGTTGTATATCAACTGGCTGTTATATTTCTCTTGTATCTTCCTTGATGATGTGACTATTACACGAAAGTGCACTTGGGAACTTACCGTGTTTCATTTTCCTCGTGGACTCGTAGGAGTATATATATATATATATATATATATATATATATATATATATATATATATATATATATATATATATATATATATATATATATGGTTATTTTTCTTATTTTTCTGTTAACATTGTCATTTTAAAGTTCATTGTATGTTATTCTCAATTGTTCATAGAATTTATGAAAAATGCAGCTGTCCTTGAAGATTACTCATTTCATTGTTTATTGAAAAATATGATGTTAAATATTGTTTCTCCCCTATCCCTGGGGATAGGGGAGAAAGAATACTTCCCACGTATTTCCTGCGGGTCGTAGAAGGCGACTAAAAGGGAAGGGAGCGGGTGGCTGGAAATCCTCCCCTCTCGTTTTTTTTTTTTTTAATTTTCCAAAAGAAGGAACAGAGAAGGGGGCCAGGTGAGGATATTCCCTCTAAGGCCCAGTCCTCTGTTGATAACGCTACCTCGCTAATGCGGGAAATGGCGAATAGTACGAAAGAAAGAAAAAAAGAAATATATATATATATTTCTTTCTTTTCTTTCATATATATATATATTATATATTATACTTTGTCGCTGTCTCCCGCGTTTGCGAGGTAGCGCAAGGAAACAGACGAAAGAAATGCCGCCCCCCCCCCCATACACATGTATATACATACGTCCACACACGCAAATATACATACCTACACAGCTTTCCATGGTTTACCCCAGACGCTTCACATGCCTTGCTTCAATCCATTGACAGCACGTCAACCCCGGTATACCACATCGCTCCAATTCACTCTATTCCTTGCCCTCCTTTCACCCTCCTGCATGTTCAGGCCCCGATCACACAAAATCTTTTTCACTCCATCTTTCCACCTCCAATTTGGTCTCCCTCTTCTCCTTGTTCCCTCCACCTCCGACACATATATCCTCTTGGTCAATCTTTCCTCACTCATCCTCTCCATGTGCCCAAACCACTTCAAAACACCCTCTTCTGCTCTCTCAACCACGCTCTTTTTATTTCCACACATCTCTCTTACCCTTACGTTACTCACTCGATCAAACCACCTCACACCACACATTGTCCTCAAACATCTCATTTCCAGCACATCCATCCTCCTGCGCACAACTCTATCCATAGCCCACGCCTCGCAACCATACAACATTGTTGGAACCACTATTCCTTCAAACATACCCATTTTTGCTTTCCGAGATAATGTTCTCGACTTCCACACATTCTTCAAGGCCCCCAGGATTTTCGCCCCCTCCCCCACCCTATGATCCACTTCCGCTTCCATGGTTCCATCCGCTGCCAGATCCACTCCCAGATATCTAAAACACTTTACTTCCTCCAGTTTTTCTCTATTCAAACTTACCTCCCAATTGACTTGACCCTCAACCCTACTGTTCCTTGCTCTTATTCACATTTACTCTTAACTTTCTTCTTTCACACACTTTACCAAACTCAGTCACCAGCTTCTGCAGTTTCTCACATGAATCAGCCACCAGCGCTGTATCATCAGCGAATAACAACTGACTCACTTCCCAAGCTCTCTCATCCCCAACAGACTTCATACTTGCCCCTCTTTCCAAAACTCTTGCATTCACCTCCCTAACAACCCCATCCATAAACAAATTAAACAACCATGGAGACATCAGACACCCCTGCCGCAAACCTACATTCACTGAGAACCAATCACTTTCCTCTCTTCCTACACGTACACATGCCTTACATCCTCGATAAAAACTTTTCACTGCTTCTAACAACTTGCATCCCACACCATATATTCTTAATACCTTCCATATATATATATATATATATATATATATATATATATATATATATATATATATATATATATATATATATATATACATATATATATATATATATATATATATATATATATATATATATATATATATATATATATAGGTACATTATGGTTGAGGGTCAAGTTAATTGGGAGGTAAGTTTGAATGGAGAAAAACTGAAGGAAGTAAAGTGTTATAGATATCTGGGAGTGGATCTGGCAGAGGATGGAACCATGGAAGCGGAAGTGAATCATAGGGTGGGGGAGGGGGTGAAAATCCTGGGAGCCTTAAAGAATGTGTGGAAGTCGAGAACATTATCTCGGAAAGCAAAAATGGCTATGTTTGAAGGAATAGTGGTTCCAACAATGTTGTATGGTTGCGAGGCGTGGGCTATGGATACAGTTGTGCGCAGGAGGGTGGATGTGCTGGAAATGAGATGCTTGAAGACAATATGTGGTGTGAGGTGGTTTGATCGAGTAAGTAATGTAAGGGTAAGAGAGATGTGTGGAAATAAAAAGAGCGTGGTTGAGAGAGCGGAAGACCGTGTTTTGAAATGGTTTGGGCACATGGAGAGAATGAGTGAGGAAAGATTGACCAAGAGGATATATGTGTCGGAGGTGGAGGGAAGGAGAAGTGGGAGACCAAATTGGAGGTGGAAAGATGGAGTGAAAAAGATTTTGAGTGATCGGGGCCCGAACATGCAGGAGGGTGAAAGGCGTGCAAGGAATAGAGTGAATTGGATCGATGTAGTATACCGGGGTCGACGTGCTGTCAATGGATTGAATCAGGGTATGTGAAGCGTCTGGGGTAAACCATGGAAAGTTGTGTCGGGCCTGGATGTGGAAAGGGAGTTGTGGTTTCGGGCATTATTGCATGACAGCTAGAGACTGAGTGTGAACGAATGTGGCCTTTGTTGTCTTTTCCTAGTGCTACCTCGCACACATGAGGGGGGAGGGGGATGTTATTTCATGTGTGGCGAGGTGGCGATGGGAATGAATAAAGGCAGACAGTGTGAATTGTGTGCATGTGTATATATGTATGTGTCTGTGTGAATTGTGTGCATGTGTATATATGTATGTGTCTGTGTGTGTATATATATGTGTACATTGAGATGTATGGGTATGTATATTTGCGTGTGTGGACGTGTATGTATATACATATATGGGGGTGGGTTGGGCCATTTCTTTCGTCTGTTTCCTTTTGCTACCTCGCAAACGCGGGAGACAGCGACAAAGCAAAATAATAATATATGTGTGTGTGTGTGTGTGTGTGTGTGTGTGTGTGTGTGTGTGTGTGTGTGTACATGAGTTATATCAAGTGTTAGAGAGTATAAGTGACTTAGTTTTGTGGTAAATACACGAAATTATGTCGAGACCAAGTGACCTATAACTTGCAGGCCAGGGTAGCAATGCCGAGGTATTGGCTGGTTGTGCTGAAGGCTTGTGAAGACGACCATGTCCAGAGTAAGGAGCCACAGTGTAATCATCCTCTTATTAAGCCACTAATTCTTCAGATATCTTGGACGTATTTTTGGCTTTGTGATCTCAAATATAATGTCATGTGTATGTGAGTTTTTAGGTAGTATGTTCATCAGATTGCGATCATATTTGTGTGCCTGTATTTGTGTTCTTGTTTATCATTGTGTTTTTTTTTTACTGTGAATGATATTTGTGTTTGTTTACCTTTCAATATGCATGCATGTATTAATGTATACAGATGTTTGCGAGCGTCTGAAAATCCGTGTGGCACCAGAAACACGTATTAATGGTATATTAGGCGTAATTCGAAGCATACTCGCATCATTTTATGTTTTGAAGCACTTTACAAAAGTACGATAATTTTCATGTCTTTCATCAAAACATTACTGAGGGATGCAAGATTGTGGGAGCGATTACGTCTCCATTACCCTAGGGTGATGCATCTCACTGGCATGAATAACGCCGGTCCTACTGAGGTTGAGATGAGGTCCTTTGTTATTTTCCTTTGGTAATTATATACCCGCCTCATATTTTATTCCCAAGACCGTCATGCCGACGCGCAAGGCTGTGGTGTAATTTGTAATAGTCACCTCGCTGGTCTACTTAATTCGACATAGACACATTAACAAACTGGGAGAGGTGCTTAATGCGGGACTTTATTATTGTCCTGGCATTTATTCTGCATGATTCCGTTTACTAGCTTTGTATTTTTCAGTCAGTACTTTTTCTCCAATATTGTTTATGCGTTTATGCAGGTTTGTCTCCTTTCAAATCATAACGTGCTGAAAAGATATCCTGATGTAATTTTTATTTCTGGTATGAAACTCAGGAAAGATCCTAGCTTTCCAGGAGATATTCTTATTCACTTTGGCGATAATTTTCTCTCAGACACTATCGTTAATCAAAGGGACGCCATCATTCTTGTATTAAATAATACACAAACTCTTGTATCTGAGAACATGATTAATCTCATACGTCTCCCAGAGATACTGGTTGGTGTGTTGGTCGCGCCCCGGGCCACTGTCACGTTGTGGTAAGCACGTCAAGCTCATCTGACTGGCTTATTATTCAGTACTGGTAGATGATTGTTTTCTCATGGCCCGTGTTATCATGCGCCCGCTACGAAGTAAATAGAGGGTATATTGTTTTATTACACCTGTCTGTCTGTGTTCCTCCCGAGTGAGGGTGTTATAATTTGTATAATCAACGCTCTCGGTTACGATTACGATTGTCAGTTGAATAAAATGGAAATATACTGATTTGTGACATGGAAATCATAAACGGAGATATATAATGATTTTGTTTACGCGTTTACCCGTGTTAGTAAGTACGGTACCTGTTATGTGTACCCGCCTTCTCACACAGGTATTCTTGCTAGGATTCAGCTGAAATTTTGTTAACTGCATCATATGTATATTAAACATGCATGTGAGGTCATAGTGGCATTAGAAAGGACTTGCAGAAACTTCCATGATACTTTTTCCAGCTATATTACGTTGCGCAGTATCTATCTGTTTGGTGTAGTCAGTTCCTCTTACAGTTATTTATAGATTAAAATGAAACTTTTTATATATAATTCTGATGGCCATTGGTGAACTTGTCCAAAAATTGTCATGAGCTGCACATAAACACTTCCCACTCCTTTGTGTTAAATAAGAAATAAGATATTAGTGTTCTTTAAATAGACAGACTTGTAACTTCACTTGAATAACCGTACTCACTCACTACAATAAGTGTAGCCTGTGCACACACTGGAGGTACTCGTGTAGTTACGACATGCTCGTCTCCGTTTTAAACCTGACATCAGGAAAGTTTTGAGAGACTGGTGCCTTTTCTGTGTCTGTTATATTTCTCTCTCTTGCTTATCTTTCAGACTTGTTTACTGGTGCCCCGCGATAGGGAGATTGTGCCAGGAATGATGAAGAAAAGACCTCATTCCCTCACATACATCCTTAAACTTTCGTGCGTACTGCACCAAAACCATGGCCCCATGTCCACAGCCAGGCCCCACAGACCTTTACGCGGTTTCTCCTCCTGCTTCATATGCCTTAGTTCAGTCCATGGACACCACGTCGTCACCTGTATACCACATATTTCCCATGCACTGTATCCTGTGCACGCCTTTTCACCATCCTCCATATTCTGGCTCCGCTCACTCAAAATCTTTTTTCGCTCCAACCTTACATCTTCACTTTGATCTCCCTTCTCTTGTCCTCTCCACTTTTGCCACATATATCCTGTATGTCAACCTTTCCTCGCTTATTCTCTCTACATATCCAAAGTCTTTCAGCACACCCTCTTCAGCACTCTCAACCACACTCCTCTAGTACCACACCTCTTTCTTACCGTATCAACGCTTCTCACACCACAAGTTGTCCTGAAACATTTCATTTCCAAACATCCACCCTCTTTCGTGTGTTCTCATACAGCATCGTTGGCGCTACCAATGACTATACAAACGATGATAGGAAAGTGACTGCTGCAACCAATAGAAAAATGGATAACCAAAGTACGTATTGGCAACTGTGGCCACCTCTCCTGCCCACTATGGTCGTTACGCATATCCTTATTCTTCTTGGGCAACAAGTATTAATCATTAATACACATTAACGGCAGTATATTGTTTCACTCATCCTGGTGTTAGGTAGGTGCGAAGTTTCTCCTTGATATCTTCTCCCAGTACATATATGGTCAATGACAGGAGTACAGGCTTTTATAGTTCCCATCATTCAGTTGACGTATTGGAAATCTAACTTATTTGCTTTTCTTCCAGTCTGCTTTATCATTTATCTGTTAGCAGTATATGCATTTTTTTTAACCTTGTTATGTAACATATTTTGATCACTACTGTCTTTTCTGCGTGTATTATCCTGTATGTTGTTGATCAGTCATATGATTATGATTATTTATCCCTCATCCGCAATCTCTGTATTGGATATTTTTCTCTGTCTTCTCCTAATTTCATTTCTCTCCAAATTTTTCCCAATTATTTGATATATCATGAATAATGAAATCAACAAGTCACA
Organism: Panulirus ornatus; assembly: GCF_036320965.1. Lineage (NCBI taxonomy): Eukaryota > Metazoa > Arthropoda > Malacostraca > Decapoda > Palinuridae > Panulirus > Panulirus ornatus. The sequence goes on from NC_092241.1 coordinate 10,138,519, forward strand.
CATTGTACTGCAATTAACAGCATGTTAAGCACACAGACCTTACCAATCACCACTACATAAATAGGATTTCAATAACCACCTGCATACCACATGAATTATGGATAACAAAGATTGGCTTTGATGTTTGATATAGCATTACAGTAAGCACTGCAGGCATAGACCTACACTGTAAAATTCAAAAGCATGCACTTACTGAACGCCCAACAAACCAGGAAGCGTCGTGTTTCAGTTTGGAGGATGTCTGTCCAGTCACGTAATTTCTTTGATAAAAAATGATGACTGCAGACCCTGTAGCTTCTGTGCAACTTTTCTGCTCTCGCATTCATAATATAAGGCACACAGACAGCATACTGCCACACGAATCACCTGCAGAAACAATTACCGCAATCGGGAATTCTTCCCAATTAAGAGGTTAACAAATATGAATAAACGAAAATTCCCATGGTATCACATATTCACAGCTACCGGTTAGGCCTATTCTAGATTGTTACTCCTGGGTTATTGGTCAATAAGCGTACGTTAAGAGCAAACAATAGCACTTACCGATCGTTTTCTTTCATATATTGTGTGTGTGTGTGTGTGTGTGTGTGTGGATATTCTGCTCACAACACAGCAGTGAGAACGTCCGACCATGTTTTCTTGCTTTCAGATTGAGGTGTACATGAGAAAAAGCCATTTCGTCTCGCATTATTTTTGAAAAATATACAACTGTAGTCCCTTTTTGCGGATCAGTTCATTGGTATATATCCTGAATGAAATGTATATATGTATGTACATGATGGTGTTTCACAAGTTATAAAGTTATTTTTTTGGGTTACAGAGTAAAATTATGAAAGACGAGTTATGGTCATGGCAAAACTGTATTTCTGAAACGTGTACTTTGTATACGTGCAGACGAAAACTTAGGCGCCAGCCAACGCCACCTACATTCATTACGCAGCAATATCGTACTCTGAGGTTCCAGTTAGCATTAAAGGTCCTTTATAGCTTTCCTATCATCTGTTTTTAGGCATTGGGAGCTACTATACCTTCAAGGATACCCATTTTCACCTTCCCAAAGGTCGCTTCGCTTTCCACACTTTGCTCGGTGTTCCCAGAACATTCACCCACTCACCCACCTTGTGACTCATCTCCACTTCCAAGGTTCCATTCGCTGTCCCAGGTATCTAAAACACCCCACTTTCTCCTTTTTTTCCAATTGAAACTCGCACTTCAGGTAACCTGTCTCTTTGTACTGCTAAACCTGAATAACCATGCTTTTATCCACATTTACTCTCACGTTTCTCCTTTCATACACTCTCCCAAACTCTGACACCAACTTCTGCAGCTTCCCATGCGAATGTGTCTCGCTCTCTTATCTTTTTCGGTTACTTCTGATAGATATTCCCCTGGACACTCTCCATGTCAGTGCTGAGTGTGGTAGTAGAGTGCGGTATGTCTGTTCATAGTGCCCACACCACACCAGCTTTATCACTTTCCATTCCTCCCAGTAACCTTGGTAACGTGATTACTTGTGTCATTACTGTGTTCGTAGTTATGTCGCTCCTTGTTGTCTGAGCATCACCTTGAGGGGTATCGTCTCTGCTGCTTGTGATCTGTCATGGTCCAGGTGTCTGGTCCTTTCTTAAGGACAGGGACGGTGTAACCTGATATATGGTTATCTTTGCATCGAGAGGAATATGAGGAACTATGAGGATCAGATACAGGGCTCATGAGTCTTGACTTTACTTAGAAATTCTTTGTTATTATTCAGTGCATCTGAAACGAGGTTCATGGCACGATCTAGGGTGAACCTAAAACAAAGTTCGAAGCAAGGTTCTTTAGTGAATCTGAAGGTTCATGGTGGGATCTTGGGTGAACCTGAAGTAAAGTTCGCAGCAAGGTTCATTAGTGAACCTGAAGTAAGGTTCATAATGGGATCTTGGATAAACCTTAAGCAAAATTATTAGCTGGGTCCAGCAGTGAACCCGAAGCACGGATTGCACCTGGGTTAATGACTCGTCGTTGTTGGAATGTTGACGGTGCGAACCCGACACTGTCAGGCCGGGTTTCACAGCTGGACATTGGCAAAAAAAAAAAAAAAAAAAAAAGGCTGTCAGAATTTACTACTACAAGGAATATGTAACCTCGTAAAAACAACAAAGTTCAGTTTCTCTTAATTTCACAACTGCATGTGATGCTGTAATCATACATATGGATTCGCCAATAATGAACTGTACAAATAAGAGATACGTTATTGTAAGGTCTTGCTATTGGTTCATCCTCCGTATCGAAGCACCAGTCAACACGCGGTGGGCGGGCTAGTTCAGGCGTCATCAATTTTGTACTGATGGAAGATTGTCTTATTTACCTGAGTCCTGGAGAACTGTCGTTTGTTAATTGTGCTCTTTAGTTTATCTCATTTATGAATAAAAAGAAAAGTTTTCCCTAGCAGTCGTTGTCGCCCAGCAAATGTAAACAAAGCATTGTGGCCGATGATTGGTGCAGCTGAAGTCTCTCTCCCATAATGCCACACCGCTTCCGCCTGCCGGTACTCCAGACAGAAGTTTGTGGAACTTCTTTTACCATAGGGTTAACGTCAGCTGGACGAGCGGGTCGCGGTGTGTGTTGATATCTGTGTTTGTCGAGAAGTATATTCACACTGGGCTGCTGTGGGAAACACCTGATCGTGTGGAAGTGTGCAGAGAATATGTACTGACAACAGCCTGAGAGTAATGTTTGTGCTGGTGTTACATCTGCCAGTACCAGGACTCGTGTTCGTTGCAGGATGTAGCAGGTCAGTGATGTGTGGACACGTTGGGCTCGAACTATCTACGTAAATGTCATGTACACTGTGGTAAATATTTAGATAAGTTCTGAGTTTATATGGTGTGAGGAATATTACTATAATGATCGTTCATACGTGCCACACGGAGTTGGACGAATATGTTACGATTTCTAAGTAAGAATTGTTTACGTTCGGTCGTATAATGGAATGTTACCCGTGTCTTGTACCACCACATCCAAAAGGTATTTAAGGGTTATATGTGTATGGGATTATCTAGTTTCATAATTTTGAAGATGCCTATTTCAGCAAGTAGGTTAACATTAACGCCATTATTATAACTTAGTTTCCTTATAAAGTTTCACAGGTTTTTCTTGAACCTTTACAATACAAATAACCAAGAAATTGTATATTTTTCTTGATTCTGATATATTTTTCTCTCATTTTTCAGGTATGTTTTGTGTACAATATTTTCGTGTGAGGGTCGTCCGTAATACTCGAACATTTCTGTTGATTCATCATGCTAGAATTTCGCCCACGTCCAGGTGAGATCCTTCATGTATTCTGGGAAACGTTTATTTTTTTCCGCTTATCCATGAAGGAGTTTTTATTTGATTATATTTTTACTTGATTTTAGTCTTTCGGTGTTGATTTCCTCCACTAGTCTTTCTGTAGCTGGTTGTCTGGTCATTTGGGTATTTACGCTAATTTTTTTCTAAAAAATTTCTGATCGATCCAGACTTGCTGCATTCAGATCTGGCTTTCAAAGTCATGTAGGACGTCATTATTTTACGCAGTGCATAAGTTGACTGGAAACGTTACCATTTTCTAATATATAGATTTATGTAACGACCAAAGAAAAATAATGCAGTTATCCATGAACGCATTATATTCATGGTTATTCACAGATAATGTAACCTAACAACGTGCGGTGCCCATCTTGGTCTCCCATCTTCACACCAAAATACAATTAGTAGAAGATTTTCACTTGGTGTGATATTTGTCTTGTTTGTGATTTAGGCGTAAAAACTCCATTTACACAGCAGAAATTGTCCTGTCCATTGATGTAAGAGCTTGGAAGCCTTTTTCGTTCTGAAAGTGAAAGTAACAGTAAGCGCGATAAGATATAGCAAACCATTGAACACAACACATCGGTTTTCATGTACAGTAACAAAATCCTGCTTTGCTGTTCCATTACCTCCTCGCTGCCACAACACTGCATGAGGGAAGCGCCACAGGGCTGCTGCTTCAGTTGTCATAAAGCGCAGGACGTATTAAGTATTTGAGTCGCGTTGTTTCTTTATTTTTCATTTTTGATGTCTGTTAAAATTGTATGTAGGAACTTCGTTTATGCCATTTTTTTAACTATTATTGTCATCGTTATTTCTGGGAGAAACAACGCAGTATTATAATCCGGAGCAGTTCGTCTTGTTTAAATACGGAAATGACGTAAAAAAAGTGTACAAGACTTTTGAGTTCCACACAGTGGGTGGGGTGGTTGGGCTTTAGAAAGAGGGAAATACTGGATTACAAATATATAAACTGACACACCACCGTCCTACCTTAACCTAACGTAACTCGAAACGTAATCAATCCCAGCCTAACTTAACCGTAACATTACGAAGCCTAACGACCCATAACAAGACCAAACACAATTTAGTCTTAACGTTACGAAGCCTAACGTTAGCCAAGCGTTACCTAAAGATTACCGCTAGTAAGAAAATTAACGATTATCAAACCTAACCAAACCTATTGTAACAATTTCCTACCCATAACGAAGGAACCACTAAGAAACTTACCTTATTGTGAATGATGCAACATGGAGGAGGAATTGATTGAATCGGTAACTCGTCCTGAAAATGATCTGATACAAAGACTGCCAGATATCCGACTGCGGGTTTTCCATAGACAGAACATTCGCCCGATGGTTTACATTATAGTACTGTTATTTTCCTTTCTGCCATATTTTTTTCTTATAACTGACCTCGGAAAATTCCTTGTGATGGTATATTGTTTATATAGCCGCCATGATATCCAGCTAGATGTAACAGTTTTTACTATTATCTAGTGTTTACATTAATTTTTGTGGTGTCTTGGATGGAGTTAAAGGTTCATTGTTGTGTAGAATGGAAAGTTGAGGCTCTCTCGTTCTCTAAATGACGACAGAGGACCATACTCTCAAAAGGTTTAGCATAACATCTCGTAGAGATGTAGATATGAAGGGTAGTTGGTTGTTTGGGTATTAGGATACTACTAGTCGTCCTAGAGGTAATCTGCCACTTGACTCTTATATAGTGCAAGACGAGGATTGCGTAGGTGTCGTGTAATGTAGCAGGTGGTACCATCTTCCCGTGGTCAGGGCTACGGCAAGTTCACGTTCTGAATTGGGTAACTCGGATCATAATGTTCCTTGTTCATCGTAAATTGAATTAGTGTATTATCTCTGCTCATCCTTAACATATCTGCATTTCAGAAGTTAGATTTACAAAGCAGGACGTAATAGGCATAAGTGTTAGTAAGTTCTGTATTGTTGGTTTGCATGACAGACGACTGACTCTCATAAATATTATTTTCTCCTAATGCTCTACCGATAGGCGTTTATGTATTCGGTCCATTAACAAATAGTGAAGATTTTCAGAGTTCGGTCATCGCTGCCGGGCAGTTGTTACAGTAAATGAACGAAATTTTCGTTGCGGGTTTCCTTGGCGATTTTTTTTTTCTTGGATAAGTTTAGTTTTATCGTCTGATACACTTGGATCAGTGTTTCTCAAGCTTTCATGACTCTCGCCTGTTGGCTTTCACGAAATACTCGCTCACCCCCCCATTTCTTTTGAAGAATTTGACATTTTGTGTTGTGTTTTAGTATTGAGGATCAGCTAGTTCGTAATTTATGTAGCCTTGTATCTCGTGAGCATGGATGAAGACAAATTAGATAGAAATAATGTCAAAACATAACATGTATCAAGTGTATAAGTATTTATTTTGGCCAACACTTAGGTGAGCCAAAGCCAAATTACACCCAATATCATAGAAACCAAAAACACGTTAAATCTCGTAAACCCATTAGAACAAAAAAATCATATGCAAACAATGAATTAAAACTGTCGAATCTGCTAATAATATTAAACTATTACCATACTGGAATTAAAGGATGATTTGAATCTTGTGCATTCAGCGAGGTGGATGCTGCTGCCATTCTTTCAGAAATTATAGGTTTCGGGGATAAAAGAGCACTACGCAAGTAGTTTTCTAGGATTCGTTAGATTACGCTGTTTTGTGTCCAGTACAATGAGAGTTGAAAAGCCAACTTGGCAGAGATAAATAGAGAAAATCCTGAAACGAAGTGCTCCCTCGCCAATTGGGTAGACTGGGAGTTATTTGACCCAGAGCCCTTCCATACTCATGGTTTCAAACTTATCATTTGCACTCGCGTCGCGCATAATTTCGATGGCTGCTTCTTGCACAGGATTCGTTAACTACCCCACATCAATGTTAAATGGATACCACGCCAATTTCCAACACAAAGATATGGAAAATGGCGCATAGATTCCTCGGCAACGGAATCCAGATGAGATAGATTTTTTCTTTGTGTCCAGACCATACTGATCATGATCTTTCCTGTCAGTATGGAGTCCCTTGAGATGAGACTATGAAAATGTTCTGCCGTTTCCAAAACCGAGTTTTCTCCTCCTTGAGACCTCTGATTACATCATAATGCACAATGATTGCCTTTCTTGTAATTGTAAATCGAGTTTGTTGATGGTCTCGGAAATATGTACAAGGTACGCTAGTGAAAACTAAATCTTTTCGCTTGTAAATGCGTCATACAGATCTTGTTTCTGGCTTTATTGGGAAGAGTTGCTCTTCATATTTGCCACGTTCATAGAGCCGACTCGACACGATTCCTTTTCAAGGCCAGCGGGCTTCCATGTGGAAGCAGGAGAATTTTATGATCAGCAACTAAATCTGTGCAGAGAGCTGCAAAGAGGCCAGAATATAAAGATCTTCAAATAATCAACTTCTATTAACCAATTCAATGAATTGCGTAGGTCATCTTGAAAGATGAATTACATGTTTTCTTAAAGGGTTTTACCAGCAAGTGCTCATCTGTGGATGAGGCAAGAGTCCCAGTTATGGCTCCATTCTTTTCTTTGACCAATTCTATGAATCCCCAACGAGAGACAAGCATTGTTAGGGCACAGTCATTGGACACTCCGACATACGTTTCCCATGGAAGATAATTTTCTTGGGGAACTTTCAAAGATACTAGAAGCTTTTCACGTGGTCTCCAGTGCTTTCCAGAGAAAGATTCTTTCACAACTCCTTCATCCTCTAATGTAGGATAAACAAGCAGTTGAAAGCTTTGGTCAGCATCAGTGGTTTTGTTGTACTGTTCCAAAGCGCTGGGATTCTCATTTGTATAATTTGTACTTTGTCATCTAGAAGTTCATCAACGCGACGCTTCAGTGTTACCAGAAAGTGACATCTTGGATAACTTTTTGTGGATCTGCGCCAAGCACAATATTTGTAGGTCTCTAGCATGATTTCATTAATCTCTTCAATAGTGAGCCGCCTTTGCTTTGGCAATAAGCAGTGACAACTCGTAAGATGCTTCCACCACTTTGAACGATTCCTGGTGAAAAGCTCCCGTGGTGTCCACAGTCATGTTTCAATTCTGTCTGGCTCCAAAGAACTTCTTTAGCTGGCCTTTGGTTGCTTTGTGGTTTGAATTTCGCGGTAATGGCTTTAATATTGTTGTCAGGAATATGTGTGAGGAATTGATAACCAATGCTCGAGACAACCTGGGCTAGTTAAAGGGATTTTTAAGTAGGAGAAATTTGACATCGTTAAACGTAATAGTTGGGAATAAGTGGTCTTCTGTGAGGAAGGATAAGTGTATGACTTGACTGGGTCAAAGTGGCTGGGTCTACTTTGTATGTGCTGTGCAACTATCTGAGTGTTGGGGATGTGGTTGATAAATACCCTTCCAATGTTTCTAAAAGATGTTGAGTGTCTTGAGGTTTTGATGTTAAGTGCTATTTTTTAGCCTGTTGACGTCTGTTTTGGGTGTACTTTTGAATTAATGGATTTGCTTCTACAAGTCTTGAGATTGTGTTTTTTTCTCTGCTGTGGTGATTACTGAATTCTTAGGCTCTGTCTGAGGCTGTTCATTATGTGGTTGCTCTGAGGCTGTTCATTATGTGGCTGCTTAGGGTAGTGAGATCCCAGTGTGTTAGGCCTAATCGGTGTCAGTTTTGGTCAAATCATCGACGGTAGCACCAGAGAAGACTTGGTTTTGGTAGCAGGGAAGGAGTAGTATCTTGGGGAGAGTGTGATTTAGAGACTGTTGACAGCTGCATATGATTTGCTGATGTATGTGCCCTATCTCTGTGTCTGTGAATGTGACGGATTGATAATGGCAATTTTTCGCGTATGTGTGATTAGTGAGTTTCTGAAAGTGTCCCAATGGGACTTCTTGTAATAATAATGAGGTTATTAGATGAGAGTTGAAGGTAGAAGGGAATGTAATCGGAACCCCATAGAGACCTGGGAGATAGAAATTGAAGGTAATTGCTGCCCCTCTGCTGAAGACAATGTCTGGTCTGCTTTTACGTGTTCAAGGAGAGTAGCGGTCAGGCGGTGGTTATTGTAGTAGCCGAAAACGTTGGATTGCAATATTTTAGGTATTTCATTTTTGGAAAAAATCAAATGATTTAAGTTTGCCTAGATAAGCCAATTTCATTCGATTGTGATTATTTTTGACGAGTTGTCTGGTCATGGGTCGAGGACGGTCTGGGGTTTGACGGGGAAGTGTCTTCGTCGAGGTATTGAATTTCAATGTTGGAAAGTGTATTGATGGAGAAGTTATCGGATGAGTTAACGGTCTGATTCTGGAGGTCCTCCAGGAAGACCAGGTTCAGTGTGGGGGAGGAAGGAGGAGAGGAATTGATAAGTGGGGACCTGGAGTAAGTGATGGTCTGGGAGGTGATGGGAGTCGTGGTAAAGAATGTAGAATTTTAGGGAAATTGAGGAAAGCTTTGCAGTAGTGCTGGTGGTGGCCAGGGACGTTGGATTTGTGATAGAGCTTAGGAAGCGGGGATGTCAGGATGATTGGTAAGATTTTTAGTGTGGAGTGAGTGGTTGTTGGGAAGGGAAGCAACAAGTTCAGGAGTCTTTAACGTTGGTAGGTTGTTGTGTGTTGTAAGTAAAAAAAAAAAAAACTAAAATCGTAACTTCTTTGCTCAGGAAAATGGATTTAAAAAAACCTACATGCATTTTTGTTTGAAGCGTGAGGAAGTCATTGAAATTTGTTTGGAGTTTCTTGAGACTATGAAAAGGTCCAGATGTTTCCGAAGCAGTTTTCTCCTTGAAACTTTTGATTGCATAATACGCTATGGTAATTGCGTTTCTAACTTGTAGATTGAGGTTGTTGATACCCAGAAATGTGCACAAGGTACGCTCGTGAAAACTAAAACTTTTCTCCTGTAAATGCGTCTTACAGTTCTACTTGTTTATGGCTTTATTGAAAAGAATTGCTCTCTCTCTTGCGTTCATAGAGCCGACCCTGCATATATCATTTTGAAGGTCAGAGGACATCCATGTGGAAACGGGAGAGCTTTGTGATGAGGTCCAACATCTGTGCAGAGATGCAAAGAATATAAAGAGCTCTTTACAAAATAACTTTTATTGCCAAATTCAACAAATTGTGTAGGTCATTAGGAAGTTGAATTATGTTTTCTGTAGAGTCTTGGCAGCAAGTGCTCCTCTGTGGATGATGCAAGAGTCCCAGTTACGGATCCATTCATTTCTTTGAACAATTCTATGAATCCGAGCGAGACATAAGCATCGTTAGTGCACAGTCATTGGAGACTCCGACAATCGTTTCCCATGAAATGTAATTCTCTTGAAAAAAAGACTTGCATTGATACCGGAAGCTTTTCATGTGGTCTCCAGTGCTTTCGAGAAAATCATTTCGTATTTCGCAACTCCATCCTCTAATCGAGGATAAACAAGCAGTTGAAAGCTTTGATCAGCATCAGTGGTTTCATCGTACTGTGTTCCAAAACAGTGGGATTATCTGTATCATGATCCGTTTTGTAATGTCTAAAAGTTCATCAACGCAACGCTTCAATGTGTTACCAAAAAGTGAAATCTTGAGTAACTTTTTGTGGCTCTGCGCCGCTAAGCACAATATTTGCATGACTCTACAAGAATGATTTCAAGTCTTCAATAAAGTAAGCCTTCTTTGCTTTGGCAATAAGCATTGACAACTCATCAGATGGTTCCACCACTTTGAACGACTCCTGGTGAATATCTCCTGTGGTGTCCAACGTCATGTGTTTCAACTCTTTAATTAAAATGTCTGGCTGCGAAGAACTTTTTTACCTTAAGTCTGGGTGCGACAAACTTCTTTAGCTTGCCTTTAGTTGTCTTGTGGTGTGAAGAGCGCGGTAATACATTTAATGGTGTTATCAGGAATGTCAGAAATTGAAAACTAATGTCCGAGGTACCTGGGGCAACTTAAAGGGATTTTAGGAGAAATTAGACACCGTTGAACGTAATAGTTACCAGTAAGTAGTCTTATGTGAGGGAATACAAGTGTATGATTTGATCTGGGTAAAAGTGACTGGGTCTACTTTGTAATTACTGTGCAACGATTTGAGTGTTCTTATAAGGTAAGGGATTTGGCGATACGGTTGCAAAATACACGCCCAGTGTCTCTGATAGAACTTGACAATAACTCGAGGGTTTTGATGTCATGTGCTATGTTTGGGATACGTTACTCTCTATATTTCGACTTGTACATTTACTTACGTTTTATTTATATGCCATCGACTTTTACATATACATATGTTTTATATACGTCATCGACTTGTACATTTACTTACGTTCTACTTATATGCCATCGACAGGTTAGGTTACGTAAGGCTTGAAATGATAATCATAGAAAATGGTAAAAATTAGTCCTTGTAGAAAATGGTAAACATTTTAGGGGTAACAGATACATGTTATGAATTTTTTAGGGTTTAAAAAGTTGGGATACGTTTCTCTCTCTCTCTCTCTCTCTCTCTCTCTCTCTCTCTCTCTCTCTCTCTCTCTCTCTCTCTCTCTCTCTATATATATATATATATATATATATATATATATATATATATATATATTGACTTTTACATTTATTTACGTTTGATTTATTTGCCATCGACTTGTACATTTACTTACGTTTTATCTATAAACAATCGTCTTGTAAATTTACTTAGGTTTTTTTTATATGCCATCGAATTATACATTCACTTACGTTTTATTTTTATACCATCGACTTGTACATTTACTTATGTTTGATTTATTTGCCATCGACAGGTTAGGATATGTTAGGCTTGAAATAATAATCACATAAAATGGTAGAAATTATTCATTGTTACACCTAAAAAGTTTACCATTTTCTACAAACACGTTATGAATAATCTAGTGTTTAAGAAGTTGGAATACGTTACTCTATACATATGTCTTGTACATACGTTTTATTTACATGCCATCGACAGGTTAGGTTACGTTAGGTTTGAATTGATAATCACAGAAAATGGTAGAAAATAGTAATTGTTGAAAATGTTAAACTTTTTAGGGGTAAGAAACATGTGAATTTTTTAGGGTTTAAGAAGTTGGGATACGCTACTCTATATATATAGACTTGTACATTCACTTTCGTTTTTATAAGCCATCGACTTGTAAATTTCCATAAGTTTTATTTATATGCCATCGAATTATACATTCACTTACGTTTTATTTTTATACCAGCGACTCGTACATTTACTTACATTTTATTCATGTGCGATCGATAGTCTAGGTGACGTTAGGCTTGAAATCATAATCACAGAAAATGGTAAGTTATTCAGTGTAGAAAATGGTAAACTTTTAAGGGTTAACAAACACATGTTAGGAATTTTTTAGTGTTTAAGAAGTTTGGATACGTTACTCTCTCTCTCTATATATATATCGACTTTTACATTTACTTACCTTTTATTAATATACCGTCGACATGTACATTTACCTAAAATCTTTTTATAAGCCATCGACCTGTACATTTACTTACGATTTATTTATATGACAACGAATTGTAATTTTACTTACATTTTATTTATATGCCATCGACAGGTTAGGTTACGTTAGGCTTGAAATGATAATCACAGAAAATGGTGAAAATTAGTCATTGTAGAAAATGGTAAAATTTTTAGGGGTAAGAAACAAATGTTAGGAATTCTTTAGGGTTTAAGAAGTTGGGATACGTTACTCAACATACATTGCCTTGTACATTTACTTACGTTTTATTTATATGCCATCGACTCGTACATTTACTTACATTTTATATATAAGCCATTGACTTGTATAACTAGATGGCATATAAATAAGCAGTAAGTAAATGTACATTTTCTTACGTTTTATTTATATACCAGCGACTCGTACATATACTTACGTTTTATTTATGTGCCATTGATTTGTACATTTACTTTCGTTTTATTTGTATGCCATCGACTTGTATATTTACGTACGTTTCATTTATATGCCAGCGACTCTACATTTACTTACGTTTTATTCATATGACATCGACTTGTACATTTACTTTCGTTTTATTTATATGCCATCGACATGTACATTTACTTACTATTTATTTATAAGCTATCGTCTTCTACATTTACTTACGTTATATTTATATGCCATCAACTTATACATGTACTTACGGGAATTTATATGCCATCGAATTGTATATTAACTTGCTTTCTATTTATAAGCCATCGACTTGTACGAGTCGCTGGCATATAAATAAAACGTAAGGAAATGTACATTTACTTACGTTTAATTTACGTGCCATTGACGGGTTAGGTTACGTTAATCTTGAAATGATAATCACAGAAAATGGTAAAAATTAGTCATTGTTACGCCAAAAAAAGTTTACCATTTTCTACAAACACGTTATGAATTTTTGGGTGGTTTAAGAAGTTGGAATACGTTACTCTATATATATCGACTTGTACATTTACTTTCGTTTTATTCATATACCATTCACTTGTACATTGTTTACGTTTGACTTATAAGCGATCGACTTGTACATTTATTTACGTTTTATTTATATGCCATTAGATTATATATTTACTTACGTTTCATTTTTATGCCAGCGACTCGTATATTTACTTACATTTTATTTATATGCCAACCACATTTTAGGTTACGTTAAGCTTGAAATGATAATAATAGAAAATGGTAAAAATTGGTCTTTGTTACCCCTAAAAATTTTACCATTTTCTACAAACATATTGGATTTTTTTAGGTGTAAGAAGTTGGGATACGTTACTCTGCATATATCGACTTTTACAATTACATATCTTTTATATATGCCATCGACTTGTATATATACTTACGTTTTATTTATATGCAATCGACTTACACAATTAATTACGTTTTATTTATTTGCCAGCGACTCGAACATTACGTTTTGTTTATATGTCATCGACTTGTACATTTATTTACGTTTTATTTATATGCCATCGACAGGTTAGGTTACGTTAGGCTTGACATGATAATCACAGAAAATGGTAAAAATTAGTCATTGCAGAAAATGGGGAACTTGTTAGGGATAAGAAACACGTTATGAATTTTTTAGGGTTTAGGTGTTGGGATACGTTACTCTATATATATCGACTTGTACAATTACTTATGTTTTATATGTATGCCATCGACTTGTACATATACTTACGTTTTATATATATGCCATCGACTTGTACATTTACTTACGTTTCATTTATATGCCAGCAAATCGTACATTTGCCTTTTATTTATTACCCATCAACTTGTACAAGTCGAGGACATAAAGATAAAACGTAAGTGAATGTACAAGTCGATAACATACATAAAACGTAAGTAAATGTACATGCCATCGACTTGTACATTTACTTGTCGATCGATAATGGTTCACTGATGTTCACCACCATCACCGTGTGTGAGGAAGGGATGGTCGGCCGCGCGTCATCGAAAGCGAGAGTGAGGAGGAGGAGGTGGTGGCTGGCTGGCTGGCTCGGTTTGTGTGTGGTATGCGCCTGGGGCGGTTGTGTTAGGTTAGGTTAGGCACGAAAACCATAAGAGTCTTGTCATACTTGTACGAATGCCTGTGGAGTTCCTTGGTCGTAGGAGCTTGATTCTCCTTTTTGTTGTAGGTTTGTTAGGTCTCCCTGTACCGTCGTCTAAGTTTCTGCCTCGGCAAGTACATGCATCCTGTCGCTCGGCCATGCGCGTGCGAATCGTAGTATTAGTGTTCGACCCTAATGCCGCCGCCGCAACAACAACATCAGCGGCAGCTGCATTAGTAGTATCCTTCTTCAATTCCATTAGACCCAGTCTAATGATATCCTTGGTCTGTCTTTTCGAAGACATTCTTCTCCGTATGGAACCGTCATGGCCCCCGCTGCAGCACGGGGAGACGACGCCTTGCCGTTTATGGCTTTTTCCTATTGTGAGAGTTGCCTACCTTCCCCCGACGCTTCAATGCAGCACATTTCCTGAGAATTCCACAAGATGGGATTTTCTCCTTGTTTTAAAAAGGTGCGGGATGTTGTGGTGGCACCCGCTCCAGCCAATTGTTATGATGATGATTAGACGGTGATGATTAGACCAGAGCTTCTGCCTCGGCAAGTACATGCATCATGTCGCTTGACCGTGCGCGTGCGAATCGTAGGTCTTAGTGTTGTACACCAATGCCCCAGCAGCAGCAAAGGGAGGAAATTGGGTAGAGTTGAGAGCTACAGTTGCTACTTTATCCCATCCCAAATACGGATCAACCAAAACCTGATGTGCTGTACCGAACCGTTTGCATACGACTTGCGTATCAGCCTGAGTGCCGTGAGTGGCAGAGCAGTCTCCTCACTGCGATCCACTAAGGTTTAACCCGGAAAAAGGTTAGGGGATTTGTCACGCCAATCGATGGCAAAAGCCCCTGCATAGTAGACATATGGATTAAGATGAGTTGTGTATTTCGCCACCGTAACTGGATCTCCTTCTCGCTCTCACTTTCAATGCCGGCGTAGGAGGAGGCTGGCTGGGTGTGTGTGGCACGGAATGTGAGAGCGCGCGGGCGGTGGGGGAAAGGGAGGCGCTTGGGTGGGGTGGGGGGGGGGGGGTTGCCGCCCTCCTCCTCCTCCTCCGCCGCCACCGGCCTGCTCCCTCGCTCGCGTACGACAATGTTATTAACACAACCGCCAATCTAGTGAGTGATGTCAGATTCCACGGATGCAATGTGGGACGATCGACAATGGTTCACTGATGTTCATCACCACCACCAACGTGTGTAAGGAAGGGAGGGAGGTGGGTCGGCCGAGCGTCATCGAAAGCGAGAGTGAGGAGGTGGCATGTGGCTGGTTGGCTAGGTGTGTGTTTGGTATGCGCCCGTACATTTACTTACGTTTTATTTATATGCCATCGACATGTGTATTTCGCCACCGTAAGTAATCGTACAAGTCAATAGCATTGTACGTGTGTAAATGTCAACTAACCTAACGTAAGTGGACCCCCTACGCCGGCATTGAGAGTGAGGAGGGGGTGGCTGGCTGGGTGTGTGTGGTATGGAATGCGAGACCGTGCGGGATGTGGAGGTGGGGGGGTTGGCGGTCCTCCTCCTCCGCCCCCGCCACCTCCCGCTCTCTCGCTCGCGTACGAATAGGTTACTAAAACAACCGCCAATCTAGTGAGTGATGTCAAATTCCACGGATGCAATGTGGGTCGATCGATAATGGGCCACTGATGTTGACCACCACCACCGTGGGTGAGGAAGGGAGGGAGGTGGGTCGGCCGCGCGTCATCGAAAGCGAAAGTGAGGAGGTGGCATGCTAGCTGGTTGGCTAGGTGTGTGTTTGGTATGCGCCCGTACATTTACTTACGTTTTATTTATATGCCATCGACATGTGTATTTCGCCACCGTAAGTAATCGTACAAGTCAATAGCATTGTACGTGTGTAAATGTCAACTAACCTAACGTAAGTGGACCCCCTACGCCGGCATTGAGAGTGAGGAGGGGGTGGCTGGCTGGGTGTGTGTGGTATGGAATGCGAGACCGCGCGGGAGGTGGAGGTTGGGGGGGGGGGTGGCTGTCCTCCTCCGCCCCCGCCACCTCCCGCTCTCTCGCTCGCGTACGAATACGTTACTAAAACAACCGCCAATCTAGGGAGTGATGTCAGATTCCACGGATGCAATGTAGGACGATCGACAATGGTTCACTGATGTTCACCACCACCACCAACGTGTGTAAGGAAGGGAGGGAGGTGGGTCGGCCGAGCGTCATCGAAAGCGAGAGTGAGGAGGTGGCGTGCTGGCTGGTTGGCTCGGTGTATGTGTGGTATGCGCCCGTACATTTACTTACGTTTTATTTATATGCCATCGACATGTGTATTTCGCCACCGTAAGTAATCGTACAAGTCAGTAGCATTGTACGTATGTAAATGTACAACTAACCTAACGTAAATGGACCCCCTACGCCGGCATTGAGAGTGAGGAGGGGGTGGCTGGCTGGGTGTGTGTGGTATGGAATGCGAGACCGCGCGGGGTGTGGAGGTTGGGGGGGGGGGTGGGTGGCGGTCCTCTTCCTCCTCCTCCGCCCCCGCCACCTCCCGCTCTCTCGCTCGCGTACGAATACGTTACTAAAACAACCGCCAATCTAGTGAGTGATGTCAAACTCCACGGATGCAATGTGGGTCGATCGATAATGGGCCACTGATGTTCACCACCACCACCGTGGGTGAGGAAGGGAGGGAGGTGGGTCGGCCGCGCGTCATCGAAAGCGAGAGTGAGGAGGAGGTGGCTGGCTGGCTCGGTGTGTGTGTGGTATGCGCGCTGGAGGGAGGGGGATCGGCCGCCGCCGCTCTCTCGCTTAGGTTAGGTTAGGTGCGATCCGCTAAGGTTTAACCCCAAAAAGGATAGGGGATTTGTCACGCCAATCGATGGCAATATCCTACATAAATAGATATGAAACACACTCAAGCTATTTTCAACGACAGGCAGGTACTCGAAACTGATGATGATGAGAGAGACAGTGAGGATTGTGTGTGTGTGTGTGTGTGGTGGGTATGTATGCGCGCTCGGGGAGGGAGCAAAAATGTCAGCCAGCCGATCGCTCCCTTACGTAACTCCTCACCTCAGAGAGGTCCACTAATGATGATGTTCACCACCATACGTATCGAGAGAGAGAGCCCTTGGTTAACGCAGGAAAAACTTGGGGAAATTTTTCGTCTGAAAATTTCCCTGTATCCTCCTCCTGTTGGGTCCCTCCATCAGTCGCTCCTTTCCGTACCTCCTCCTCACATCACAGATGTGGGTTCATTGCTCTAGGTGAGAATGTTGCCCGAAAAATATCGTCCCTTACCTCTGCTATAAGAGGAACTATTGATAGGACACACCACCAGGCATTAAAAGTGGTTTCCCTCCCCTTGTGACTCATATAATGTTCTCAGGTAAGAAGGAAACTCGCTGCGGACGCTACTGGCGTCGATAATTGTGAGGTGATGTTTCTCCATTACCTTCCATGCAAGGAGGAGGAGGGTGCAGCAGCAGCAAGGGTTAGCTGAGCACCTTTGCCATGTTTTTCAGCTCCGACCCTCAATGTCCCATAGGCTGAGAGACAAGGAGAGCAAGGTGACGGAGCGTCTCCGGGACCATTTTTGCCCTCCGACACTTATGTGCGTGATAGGCCGAGAGGTAAGGAGCGAAAAGTAACGGAGCGTGTCCGGGACCATTTTTGCCCTCCGACACTATGTGCGTGATAGGCCGAGAGGTAAGGAGCGAAAAGTAACGGAGCGTCTCCGGGACCATTTTTGCCCTCCGGCACTATGTGCGTGATAGGCCGAAAAGTAAGGAGCGAAAAGTAACGGAGCGTCTCCGGGACCATTTTTGCCCTCCGACACTATGTGCGTGTTAGGCCGAGAGGTAAGGAGCGAAAAGTAACGGAGCGTCTCCGGGACCATTTTTGCCCTCCGGCACTCTGTGCGCGCTAACCTGAGAAGTAAGGAGCGCGAAGTGACGGAGCGTATCCAAGGCCATTATTGCCCTCCGATACTCTGTGCGCGCTAACCTGAGAGGTAAGGAGCGCAAATTTACGGAGCGTCTCCGGGACCATTTTTGCACTACGACACTCTGTGCGCGCTAACCTGAGAGGTAAGGAGCGGAAAGTGACGGAGCGTATCCAAGGCCATTTTTGCCCTCCGACACTCTGTGCGCGCTAACCTGAGAGGTAAGGAGCGAAAAGTAACGGAGCGTCTCCGGGACCATTTTTGCCCTCCGACACTCTGTGCGCGCTAACCTGAGAAGTAAGGAGCGAAAAGTAACGGAGCATCTCCGGGACCATTTTTGCCCTCCGACACTCTGTGCGCGCTAACCTGAGAGGTAAGGAGCGCAAAGTAACGGAGCTTTCCTGTGGCCATTTTTGCCTCCGACACTCTGTGCGCGCTAACCTGAGAGGTAAGGAGCGAAATATACGGAGCGCTCCGGGCATTTTTGCCCTCCGACACCTGTGCGCGCTAACCTGAGAGGTAAGGAGCGAAAAGTAACGGAGCGTCTCCGGGACCATTTTTGCCCTCCGACACTCTGTGCGCGCTAACCTGAGAAGTAAGGAGCGAAAGTACGGAGCGTTCCAGGACCATTTTTGCCCTCCGACACTCTGTGCGCGCTAACCTGAGAGGTAAGGAGCGAAAAGTAACGGAGCGTCTCCGGGCCATTTTTGCCTCCGACACTCTGTGCGCGCTAAGCCTGAGAGGTAAGGAGCGAAAAGTAACGGAGCGTCTCCGGGACCATTTTTGCCCTCCGACACTTTGTGCGCGCTAACCTGAGAGGTAAGGAGCGAAAAGTAACGGAGCTTCTCCGGGACCATTTTTGCCCTCCGACACTCTGTGCGCGGTAACCTGACAAGTAATGAGCGAAAAGTAACGGAGCAGCTCCGGGACCATTTTTGCCCTCCGACACTCTGTGCGCGGTAACCTGAGAAGTAAGGAGCGAAAAGTAACGGAGCTTCTCCGGGACCATTTTTGCCCTCCGACACTCTGTGCGCGGTAACCTGAGAAGTAAGGAGCGAAAAGTAACGGAGCTTCTCCGGGACCATTTTTGCCCTCCGACACTCTGTGCGCGCTAACCTGAGAAGTAAGGAGCGAGAAGTAACGGAGCTTCTCCGGGACCATTTTTGCCCTCCGACACTCTGTGCGCGCTAACCTGAGAGTAAGGAGCGGAAAGTCACGGAGCGCATCCGTGGCCATTTTTGTCCTCCGACACTCTGTGCGCGCTAACCTGAGAGGTAAGGAGCGCAAATTTACGGAGCGCCTCTGGTCGTATTTTTGCTCTCCGACACTGTGTTTGCGCTAACCTGAGTGGTAAGGAGCGGAAAGTGACGGAGCGTCTCCGGGACCATTTTTGTCCTCCGACACGCTGTGCGCGCTAACCTGAGAGGTAAGGAGCGGAAAATGACGGAGCGTATCCGAGACCATTTTAGCCCTCCGACACTCTGTGCCCGCTAACCTGAGAGGTAGGGAACGGAAGGTGACGGAGCGCATTCGAGGCCATTTTTGGCCTTCTACACTCTGTGCGCGCTAACCTGAGAGGTAAGGAGCGAAAAGTAACGGAGCGTCTCCGGGACCATTTTTGCCCTCCGACACTTTGTGCGCGGTAACCTGAGAAGTAAGGAGCGAAAAGTAACGGAGCTTCTCCGGGACCATTTTTGTCCGTCCGACACTATGTGCGCGCTAACCTGAGAGGTAAGGAGCGGAAAATGACGGAGCGTATCCGAGACCATTTTAGCCCTCCGACACTCTGTGCGCGGTAACCTGAGAAGTAAGGAGCGAAAAGTAACGGAGCTTCTCCGGGACCATTTTTGCCCTCCGACACTATGTGCGTGATAGGCCGAGAGGTAAGGAGCGAAAAGTAACGGAGCGTCTCCGGGACCATTTTTGCCCTCCGACACTATGTGCGCGGTAACCTGACAAGTAATGAGCGAAAAGTAACGGAGCATCTCCGGGACCATTTTTGCCCTCCGACACTCTGTGCGCGGTAACCTGAGAAGTAAGGAGCGAAAAGTAACGGAGCGTCTCCGGGACCATTTTTGCCCTCCGACACACTGTGCGCGCTAACCTGAGAAGTAAGGAGCGAAAAGTAACGGAGCTTCTCCGGGACCATTTTAGCCCTCCGACACTATGTGCGTGATAGGCCGAAAAATAAGGAGCGAAAAGTAAGGGAGCGTCTCCGGGATCATTTTTGCCCCTCCGACACACTGTGCGCGGTAACCTGAGAAGTAAGGAGCGTAAAGTAACGGAGCGTCTCCGGGACCACTTTTGCCCTCCGACACTTTGTGCGCGGTAACCTGAGAAGTAAGGAGCGAAAAGTAACGGAGCTTCTCCGGGACCATTTTTGTCCTCCGACACTATGTGCGCGCTAACCTGAGAAGTAAGGAGCGCGAAGTGACGGAGCGCTTCTGGTGGCATTTTTGCACTCAGACACCCTGTGCGCGCTAACGTGAGAGGTAAGGAGCGGAAAGTGACGGAGCGCATCCGAGGCCATTTTTGCCCTCCGACACTCTGTGCGCGCTAACCTGAGAGGTAAGGAGCGAAAAGTAACGGAGCGTCTCCGGGACCATTTTTGCCCTCCGACACGCTGTGCGCGCTAACCTGAGAGGTAAGGAGCGGAAAATGACGGAGCGTATCCTAGACCATTTTTGCCCTCCGACTCCCTGTGATTGTGCCCGCTAGCCTGAGAGGTAAGGAGAGACCTTGGTTGTCACTTTTGTTGGGACACTCCTACTAGCCTAAAAGTGGTGCCCGTCTCTTCGGTGACTGACTCCTATGCTCTCAGCCTAGGAGTCTATGATTAGCGGAGAGCAAAACTGGACATGCAAGGTGCCAAAAAGTGTCTTAGTTAGACGCACTTTTCTCCGTCACCTTGTGATTTCTTATGTCTCCGATTAGAAAATGACCCTTTTTTTGTGCGGAGGACACCAAATTCAGCCAAGTGGGTAACACCTGGTCTGCTCGGCGCGTACTATGAGGACCCCCCCCCCATCCCCAAGAGAGAGAGAGATAATATGAAGCTCCTCCGACTGCTTTTGGCTGCTGCCTCACCAGGACTACAGGTGCCAAATGTATCTGAGGAGTAGGACTAGGACAAACATCTCTAACCACGGTCTGTGTTATTACTAGTACAACCGTGGGGAGTTGATGATGGAGAAAGAGAATACGAGAAAAAAGCATGGCCTCTATGTTTGTGAGGTGTTTTGCTTAAGATAAGGTAATAACTGTTGTTGGTTTGTGAGACGACGGTACGGGGAGACCTAAGTTTCTACCTCGGCGCCTGGGCAGGTACATGCTATACCATGTCGCTTGGCCGTGCGCTTGCGAATCGTAGTAACAGTGATCTGCCCCAAAACCACAGGAGCCTCCTTCAATGCAACGTCGTCCTCCTCATGAATGAGAAGAAATGATATCGTTGGTGTGTCTTTTCGAAGACGTACTACTACTACTATCTTCTTCCTCCATTATATGGAACCGTCACGGCATATGCTGCGGCACGGGGGAGACGACGCCTCACCGTGGAAGTAATAAGCACTTTTCGTAAGTGTCTTTCTTCGTGGTGTAAGCGCGGCCTGCCTTCCTCCGTCGCCTTCAAGTCAACGCTCTTTTTTCTTGATCTATCAGGAAACGTTCTTATTAGTCTTGTGCTAAAGAAAGGAAAACCTTATATTTTTTCCTCTCTCATCCTGACACGGCTGGTTTGTGACTCCTTCGTTGCGGCAAGAGCAAATGCCTCTCTTGAGCGACAACCAAAACGGAAAGGAGTATTATGATGGAACAGCAAATGAAATGTTTGTTTTCTCCAAGAATAATGTTAAAGGGCGTTGCTTGGCACGTGTGTGTGCAGAAGTAATGTAAGTAAAGTTGACTTCTGTTACCATAGAGGCATCGAAGTTGATGATGGACAGAAAGAGAAATTAGAATGTCTCATTTGTTTGAGGCGAGGTGAGATTGGTTGGTTAGTTGGTCGGTCGGTCATTTGCTTAAGAGGGTTGTTGTGTTGTGCAAGTACAGGGGGTGAGTGAGCCGAGTTTCTACCTCGGCAAGTATAACATCGATGGCTTGGCCTTGCGCGTTCGAATTGTAGTAACAGTGATCTGCCCCCAATTCTGCTGCAGCCTCCTTCAGTGCAACTTCCTCCTCCTCCTATGACTCCTCTTCAGTGAGAACACTAAAGGATCTGATGGCATGCATGCATGCATTGTTGTGAGTACGGCGTAGTGCTGTAGTTGTGGGTGTACTTACGCCGTGAGAGGTTGGGTGTTTGCATCATATCCTCTAGCGTCTTACACCGGAGCAGCAGCCGCCACCGGCCAAATGTTTATCATTATTATGACTAGTTAGCAGAACACGGACCAAAACCTCGAGTTAAGGGGCCTAAATGAATGCCAGTTTTGATCCCATCAAAAGGTGTTGGTTGCTATAGAAAGCAGGACGGTGGCTATGGAAGTTGGAATCCGCTTAGAGTGTGTAACAACTCGCCTGCCGAAGCAACTAGCAGCCCTTAAAATGGTATGGCGCCTGAGCGTTTTCCCGATACTCGACCGCCGGGGCACTAATGGTCCGACACGTATGTGGTCGGGCCTCGAAGCCCCGGTGAGTTGGAGGGTCGCTGTGGTGTGCGTTGAAGGGTACGGCGTGGGCCGGCCTGGAGCCGCCACTGGTGCAGATCTTTGTGGTAGTAGCAAATCATCGAGAGAGACTCTCCTCGAAGGCCGAGGCGGAGAAGGGTTCCATGTGAACATCATCAGTTGGACATGGGTTAGTCGATCCTAAGCCCAAGGCGAGAGCCTGATCCCACGTTAGAGGCAACGACCACAAGCGAGAAAGTGAAGGGGTTGGTTGGTTGGTAGTAGTAGTAGTAGTTTTTGAAGCTTTATAGCTCAGAGCTGCTGCTGCTGCTGCTGATGCCGTGGCCTCTTCGTCTTTTTCCCGCAAAGGTGAGCGGTTGCGAATTGTCATGGAATGACGTGTTGACAGCGGCCTTAGTAGTAACAGTAATCATAATAATCATGATATTGCTGCTGTTATTACGAGACCCATTTTTTGTTGACATTAGTTCCTTGATAGCCCACCGGGAGTTGCTAGATGGGTTCAGTGGCGAAAGGGAATACGGTTATAATTCCGCAACCTGGCCCCGGACACCAAACAGGTGACTGTGGCAGCATCGAAAAGCTTCTCGATGTAACATGGTCTGACTGCCTTGCTCCTCTTCTTAATACTTCTACGTCTTGTGTCCGTTGTACGACTGTCTGTCTCTGAATGCTTGCTTCTTGCATCATCACCAGCAGCAGCGTGCATGGGAATGCCGTTGATAATTTTGTTGCGGCTGCAGTCGTGACATACCTGTACAGGAACCCGGTAACGGGAACCAGCTCTCGTACGCCGGCGGTGGACCGGGAAAGAGTTTCCTTTTCTGTTTAAGGCGCCGTGACCCTGGAAGCCATTCGCCGGAAGAAAGGGTGCTTGTAAAACGGTCCCGTGCTCCATTGCCGGTCCTTGAAAACGCGAGGGAAGGTGACTGAGGTAGAGCAGACTTTTCCTCCCAATAAAGTCGGCTGCGCCTAGTCTCGGGCCAGCAGGTATCAATATCCGCATCTGGTCTCCAAGGTAAGAAGCCTCTGGACGATAGATTAATGTAGGTAAGGGAAGTGGGCAAGTTAGATCCGTAACTTCGGGACAAGGATTGGCTGTGAGGGTTGAGCCAGTCGGGCCTGTGCAGGAAGCGGGCCTGGGTTCAGGCGCAGGACTGGACAAGGTGAAAGAGGTTGTGGTGGTGGTGTTGGATGTGATGTTGTTATGTCCTCTGCATCATCATAGCAAAGCTCTTCTTCCTCCTCACCCACCACCCATTGTTGGCACATGTCTGTGTTGCCCCTGCAAGGTGCTTCTTCTTCTTCTGTGCTGCTGCTGCTGTTGATGTAACATGGTATTATTAACATACGTGCAGGCAGGGTCGTAGTCGTCGTCGTTGACGCAGGCAAGCAAAGCAGTAGTAATGTGTCGGCGTCTTTGGATGGCTAAGGTGAAGGGGTGTGGAATTTTGTGATGTACGGCTTGTCACTGATAATAATGATAAACAACAACCAGCATTTACTGCTACAGCGACAACTCTGAATCCAGTTCGGACCGGCGTATCTCTGATGACCCTTCCATGGAGCGCACCAGGCTGCGTGGTCGTGTTCTCGCGATGGTGGCTGGGCCTTGGTTCCGTGGACCTACTGCTACTACCATTTCCAATTTG
Organism: Panulirus ornatus; assembly: GCF_036320965.1. Taxonomy (NCBI): domain Eukaryota; kingdom Metazoa; phylum Arthropoda; class Malacostraca; order Decapoda; family Palinuridae; genus Panulirus; species Panulirus ornatus. Next base: position 10,162,604 of record NC_092241.1, read on the forward strand.
GTTGATTGTGGGTTGATGGACTATAACAGTTGCCTTTTGGGTTCACTTTAGTCCCACCTCGGCTGGCATCAAGCAATCAGCTCAGAACTGGCACGGACAAGGGGAATCCGACTGTCTAATTAAAACAAAGCATTGCGATGGTTGTAATGGATGTTGACGCAATGTGATTTCTGCCCAGTGCTCTGAATGTCAAAGTGAAGAGATTCAACCAAGCGCGGGTAAACGGCAGGAGTAACTATGACTCTGACGAGGGAATCGCAAGGGTGAAGGAGACCGGTGTAGGGGTTAAGTTGGGGGACAAAACAGTGTCAGCATTGGCTTTTGCCGATGATTTGGTTCTGGTTGCGCAGACGCCCACTGGCTTGCAGAAGGCAATGGACGTGATGGCTGCGACCCTCGCGGGGGCATGGGCTTCACGTCAACCCAGGGAAGTGTCGTACCCTCAGCATGGAGGTCGACGACAAGCGCAAGACTTGGTACGTCAATAAGAACAGGGCGTTCCAAGTCTTGGAGAGCGCTGTCGGATCCATGAGTGCTGAGGACGAATACAAGTACCTCGGGATTCTTGTCGGGGCCGGGGGTCGGCGTAAGTCATACGGGGCTTTGCTAGAAGAGGGGCTACGAAACATCACCAGAGCACGCATGGACAGGCAAGTGCGAGTGGCGGTCCGCCGTTGGCTGCGCCTAGCCCATGACGTGCCCTGTGCATTCTTCCACTCGGCAACTGGAGATGGTGGGCTGGGTATACCAGACTTTGTTTCAACCGTCCGGCTAAATAAACAAGCGCGGTTCGACCGACCCAGTGATTCAGGCGGCTGTCCGGGAGCCTTCAGTGTTGAGCAAGCTGAAGCGCTGGTCTGGACCCGCATGCATTGCTGGTCGACGGGCGGGTAGTAAATCCGAACGCCAGCAGGTATGGAGGGCCAACCTGGCCAGCACCGTCGACGGTGCAGCTCTCGCTCCATCTGCCGCTGTGCCTCAGGTGAGCAGATGGGTGAATAGCTGGAACCGTTTCCTGTCAGGCGCTGATTATGTGAGGGCTGTCCAAGTGCGGATAGGCGCATTACCCACCCCTGCCAGGGCGTCCAGAGGCCGGCCCGAGATCAACGGCCTCTGTGACACCTGTCAGAAGCCAGGTACGCTGGGGCACATCGCACAGATGTGCCCTCGTACACATGGCGGGAGGGTAAAACGGCACGACAACATCTGTGCCTATTTGGCTGGGCGACTGAGACAAAGGGGTTATGAGGTGTCCTGCGAGCCGCGCATTCCGATTGTGGGGTCCTTTCGGAAGCCGGACATCGTCGCTTCCAAAGGCACAGAGGCCTACATAATTGACACACAGGTCTCTGGGGTTCACTTCCCGCTTTCAGGTGCACACCATCATAAGTGCAGCTACTACGGTACCCCGGAAGTCTTACAAGGCGTACGGGAATACACCGGGAAAAGACACCGTGCACGTAACATCTGCCACCTTAAGTTGGCGAGGTGCATGGTGTCAAGAAAGCGCGAGTGCTCTCAGAGGGTTAGGGCTGACATACCGGG
>NC_092241.1:10164248-10170706 GCF_036320965.1 Panulirus ornatus
CAGACAAAGAAAAAGGGCCCCAAACCCCCCCACATACCATTTAATAATAAACCCCACACCAAATTTGCCCCCCTACCTATACAAATCAATTACACATATATATTTCACTTTAAAACATAACTATAACACAATTATAACCATACTGTCCCCGCCTTTTTTTTTTCCCATCGGGCCCCCCGGCCCCCAATAAATAACAACCCCCTCCCCCCTTAATTTTTTCGAGGTACCTAAAAAGACAACAAAGCCCCCCCTTCGTTTTCCACCAAATCTCTAGCTGTCATTTAATTTAAAACACCTAAAACCCCAACTCCCTTTTCCAATCAACCCCCCAAAGAACTTTCCCTGTTTACCCCAACCTTCACATGCCCGGGGAAACCATTTCACACTCGACCCCGGTAAACCCCCAAATTTTTAATTTCCCCCAAATTTCCCTTTCACCCTTTCACCCCCTCTTTTTAAGGCCCCCACACTCAAAAAACTTTTTCCCCCCATCTTTCCCCTCCAATTTTGTCTCCCACTTCTCCTTTTCCCTCCCCCCTCCCGACCCATATATCCTTTTGGGCAATTTCCCTTTCCCCACTCATTCCTCTGGGGCCCCAAACCCTTTCAAAAACCCTCTTCTCCTCTCTCAACCACGCTCTTTTTATTTCCCACATTCCCCTCCCCTTTAAAAATTACGACTTGATCAAAACCCCATCAAACAAAACCCCAAAAGTTTCCCCAAAAAATTTTCCCTTTCCCAAACACATCCAAACCCCCAAAAGGCACCACTCCCCCCAAAACCCTACCCACGGCCTCGCAAACATACAACAAAGGGTTGGAAAAACCCCTAAATTTCCTTTAAACAAACCCATTTTTGGTTTTCCCAGAAAAGATACTTTCCCAATTTTTCTTCAAGGCTCCCCAGAAATTTTTGCCCCCTCCCCCCCCATGATCACTCCGTTCCCCCGGTTTTCCAAACCCCCAATCTAACCCCCAAAATCTAAAACACTTTTCTTCATCCCGTTTTTCTCCATTTAAATTTACCCCCATTTACCCTTTCCCTCAACCCAAAATTTTCCTAAAAAACCCCTTTTTCTTATTACATTTCTCTTTAAAATTTCTTCTTTCATACACCCTTTTTTAAAAATCAGTTCCCCCTTTTTCATTTTTCACAGGGGAAAACCCCACCCCGGGTTACTCAACGAACAACAAATACCACTTCCCCAATTCCCTCCACAACCGACTGGGAAAAATTGCCCCCCTTTCCAAAAATCTCATTAAACCTCCCAAAAAATCCCACCAAAACAAAAAAACAAAAGGAACATCACACACCCCTCCCAAAAAATAATTTCCCCGAAACCAATCCAAATTTCTTCCTTCCTACACTACAAAAATCCTTACATCCTCTAAAAAAATTTTTACGCTTCAACAAATTGGGCCCCTCACACCAAAATTCCTAAAAACCTTCCCAAGCATCTCTACAACTCTATCATATCCTTTTCCAGATCCATTTAAAAGCTTCAAAAACAAACCAAAATTTTCTTTTTTTAAAATTTCTCACATAAACCTTTATTTAAAAAAAAACACTTTATCCACACACCTCTGTAAGACCACCACACTACCAAATTTAATTTTTTTATTAAAAATAAATTTTGTTATTAAACATTTTTCTGTTATTACATAATTTGGAAAGCGGGCCCCCGGGGCCCCCGGGGCCCAAAGGGGTACTGTTAAAGGAATTTTAAAAACTAAGAGGGGATCTTTATTCGAACACAAACTGATCTTTTTTTGAACACGGGAAAATTTACCTTTTATTAAAACGTTGTTACTTGGTTTACGACTCCCAATAACCCCGGCATGTACCCCCAAACAAACCCACCCCCAAAAACGTCACACTTTTTAATAAGTGTTCTAAATGTTCATAAATATAGCCCAATTTCTACAGAGTAGAAATATTTTTTTTTTAATAAAACTACAAAGGCCGCCTAAAACTTTTTGACAACCAAACCACGAACCAAAAAGAAGCGATTCATTCCTGTCACTCAAAAAGTTCAAGAATGGAAGAATAAAACCTACGTAAACCCCGGACACCGTCACATCACTTTATATTTCTAAAAAACCCCCCGGGTTCCCCCCGTCAAACAACCACCCACAGTCTTGGCGCCCCCCACTGGGCTTAAGGCGGGAAACCCCCGGGCCCCACTTCTCCCTCACCCTATCCCCGGCATAAGATTCCCTCTTTTACACTGGGTGACACGGGGTTTCCCCCCCAAGGGGCCCCAGCCCTCCCCGTGGATGTTGTCATCCAAACCACCCCGTCCCAGCAAGGGCACGACCTGCCAACACCAACTGGGGGTCATCCTTTTACCACTTTCCCGAACCACCTTTACACCGTGGTGACATCCCCAAAGTCCCGCATAAGCGGGGTCCGGCCCCCGTTTTCACCCCCAAAATTTCCTGCGCGACCCACTCCCAAACCTTTTCCCCCCCCAACACCCCCCCACCGCCCCTCGCACACGTCTCAAACCCCCTACGCCAAAACCCAGACGTCTTCGCACGAAAACTCCCTTTTAAAAAAACGTGGCAAAAGGTTTACTCTGTGAAATTTTGCTCCTTTTGGTGTTTTTCTATCCCAAACTATTAATATAACCAAAATATAATAAAAATATAAAAAATAATATAAATATAATAATTATATATATATTTAAAAAATTAATTTATTTTTTTTTTTTTTTTTTTTTTTTTTTTTTTTTTTTTAAATTTTTTGTCGTTTCCCCCGCTTTGCGAGTAGCGAAAGGGAAAAAACGAAAAAAAGGGCCCACCCCCCCCCCCATACACATGTACATACACCTCCAACAACGCAAATATACATACTACACAGCTTTCCTTTTTTCCCCGACGCTCACATCCTTTTAAATCCACTACACACTCAACCCCTGTATACCACAGCCCAATTCACTCAAAATTCCTTGCCCTCCTTTCCCCCTCCATGCGGGCCCCCGATCACACAACCTTTTTTTCACCCCCTTTTTTCCCCCTCCAATTTGTCCCCCTTCTCCTCTTCCCTCCCCTCCCGCACATAACCTTTTGGGTCAATTTTTTCCTCACTCATTCTCTCCATTCCCAAAACCCTTTTCAAAACACCCTTTTTCGCTCCCAAACCCACGCTCTTTTTTTTTTCCCACACTCTCTCTTACCCAAACTACTTACCTAAAACCACCTCACACCACAATTTCCTCAAACATCTAATTCCACACATCCATCCCCCCAAAACTTACCTTACCCACGCCTCGAAACCATACAACATTTTTGGGAAAACATTCCTTTAAACAACCCTTTTTGCTTTCCGGATAAGTTTTCGACTTTCCCCACATTTTTTTGGCCCCAAAAATTTTCGCCCCCCCCCCCCCCCCCCCTATGATCCACTTCCCTTCCCTGGGTTCCATCCCTGACAATCCCCTCCCAGAATCTAAAAAATTCACTTCCCCATTTTCTCCATTCAAACCACCCCCAATTGACTTACCCCAACCCTACGTACCAAAAAACCTTCCTTTTTTACATTCCTGTCTTAGCGGCCTTTCAATCTTCCCCAAAGCTTTTACTTACCTCTCTCTGTTTACCAATCATTTCCCTAACCCTCATCACTTTGCACACCACCTCGACCAACACCCTATATCTGCCACTCGCTGTCATCAGACACATTCAACAAACCTTCCAAAATACTCCATTCCATCTCCTGCTCACATCACCACTAACATGTTAACACCATCCCCAATTTAACGCCCTTCACTGAAGTTCCAATTTGCCCCTTGTCTTACGCACCCCTATTTAACCCTCCTTCCAGAACATCTTTTTATTCCTCCCTAAAATTACTGATAGTCGCTCACCCCAACTCTCATTTGCCCCTTTTTTTTCACACTCTTTGCACCTTTCTCTTGACCTACCTGTCTCTTTCTTTTGTACTTTCTCCACTCAATTGCATTTTTTCCCTGCAACAAATCGTCCAAAAGCCTCTCTCTTCTCTTTCACTAATACTCTTACTTCTTCATCCCACCACTCACTACCCTTTCTAAACAAGCCCACCTCCCACTCTTCTCATGCCACAAGCATCTTTTGCGCAATCCATCACTGATTCCCTAAATACATCCCATTCCTCCCCCACTCCCCTTACTTCCATTGTTCTCACCTTTTTCCATTCTGTACACAGTCTCTCCTGGTACTTCCTCACACAGGTCTCCTTCCCAAGCTCACTTACTCTCACCACCTTCTTCACCCCAACATTCACTCTCTTTTCTGAAAACCCATACTAATCTTCACCTTAGCCTCCACAAGATAATGATCAGACATCCCTCCAGTTGCACCTCTCAGCACATTAACATCCAAAAGTCTCTCTTTCGCACGCCTGTCAATTAACACGTAATCCAATAACGCTCTCTGGCCATCTCTCCTACTTACATAAGTATACTTATGTATATCTCGCTTTTTAAACCAGGTATTCCCAATCATCAGTCCTTTTTCAGCACATAAATCTACAAGCTCTTCACCATTTCCATTTACAACACTGAACACCCCATGCATACCAATTATTCCCTCAACTGCCACATTACTCACCTTTGCATTCAAATCACCCATCACTATAACCCGGTCTCGTGCATCAAAACCGCTAACACACTCATTCAGCTGCTCCCAAAACACTTGCCTCTCATGATCTTTCTTCTCATGCCCAGGTGCATATGCACCAATAATCACCCACCTCTCTCCATCAACTTTCAATTTTACCCATATTAATCGAGAATTTACTTTCTTACATTCTATCACATACTCCCACAACTCCTGTTTCAGGAGTATTGCTACTCCTTCCCTTGCTCTTGTCCTCTCACTAACCCCTGACTTCACTCCCCAGACATTTCCAAACCACTCTTCCCCTTTACCCTTGAGCTTCGTTTCACTCAGAGCCAAAACATCCAGGTTCCTTTCCTCAAACATACTACCTATCTCTCCTTTTTTCACATCTTGGTTACAACCACACACATTTAGGCACCCCACTCTGAGCCTTCGAGGAGGATGATCACTAATCCCCGCGTGACTCCTTCTTCTGTTTCCCATATGTAGACAAGTTAAATAAAGGAGGGGAGGATTTCCGGCCCCCCGCACCCGTCCCCCTCTAGACGCTTTCTACGACACGCGAGGATACGTGGGAACGTAATCTTTCAACAACCCTATCCCAGGGATAATAAACATATATATATACATATACACACACACACACATAACACACACATACGCACATACACACTCACACTACACATACATATATATACATATGAAAAAATGTAAGAGAACAATTTAGAAAACACAACTTATTAGCTTGAAATGAATGAAAAAATGAATGTCACAATAATGATCAACCTATAAAATAAGTAAATATATATATAATATAATATATATATATATATATATATATTATATATAAATATATATATAACCTTATAGGGTAATAAGACTATTCGTCCTTGTAGTTTAGCAAATTAATCTAAGGTATTAGTTATTCTTCATATATATTCTTATGTTTCATACAGTGGTACTGTTTTTTTTAGTGATGATTACTTTCGCTTCAGAATCTTTATTATTTATATTCATATAGTTTATCCCACACTTTTTATGCCTTTATTTTTCAAATAATATCAGGTTAGGTATTTTGGATCGGAATAGTATTTCATTGTATTTTCATTTTTTTAGAGGATTATTAGTAAACACTTTTAAAGTCCTGCTTGTGTTGCATGTCCAAGATATCCATGCGTCATCACCTAAGGTCATATGTACTTAGGAAATTACCTAGATCCCTTACTATACACGGAACCAACCTTCTAAAATGGGCGACGTCCGCACAAAGGTCGTTTTTGACAGATTCGGTGACACAGATGACGACAGAAACCTTCCCATAAGACGACTACCCAACATACCCACACCCGCCTCGCCCTCCACCTCACGAAACCTCATGACAATCAGATACTTCACAAAAAACAGTTTTCACACTAAAACACGCTAGGTAACCACCCGAGTTAAATGATTGTAAAACTATCAAATTTTGATCGTGATCAAATGTAAGTACATTGTGTGAACATATGGTGACTCAGGAGACAAAGCGCTTATATCGCTGCTAAAAATCTCATTGATTCAACAAGCTAACAATTACGCTAGGTGTTTTATAGACTCAGAGGTATGTTCAAAACTGTACATCTGGGAGGAATTAATAACGTTGTTTAGAATAGGTTGTGAGGAAACAATCTCAGATAATCTACTACAAACTCCATTTACGTGCTCTTAACACAACATACACTGGATGATACGCATCCCTGATCACTGGAGTACCTTACATGGAAGAATGAGGATTAGTTAGCAGGCTATGAATCCTCACCCTGGAATCGGACATAGAAGCCTGAAACTCATGTGCAAACACTCATGCGTTTATTACA
>NC_092241.1:10170806-10181928 GCF_036320965.1 Panulirus ornatus
ACTTGTGTTCAGGTTATTAACAGTTAACATCATGTCATTCAAATATCTAGAATGTTGTTTTAAGCCCTTAGCTTCAGTTTAATAAACCTGTTGTTAAAAGTTGTTGAAATTGTAAAGATGCAATCTGTTTCCCTAACTGAATTAAGTTCTTCCTGAGTAGAAAAGTACCAAACAAGTATATTATATATATTTATTATATATATATTATATTATATATATATATATATATACATTATTTATTATTTTGCTTTGTCGCTGTCTCCCGCGTTAGCGAGGTAGCGCAAGGAAACAGACAAAAGAATGGCCGAACCCACCCACAGACACATGTATATACATACACGTCCACACACGCAGATATACATACCTATACATCTCAATTTATACATAACATACACACGCAGACATATACAATTACACGTACATAATTCAGACTGTCTGCCTTCATCCATTCCCTCCCCCACCTCGCCACATATGAAATAACAGCCCCTCCCCCTCATGTGTGCGAGGTAGCGCTAGGAAAAGACAACAAAGGCCCATTCGTTCACACTCAGTCTCTAGCTGTTATGTAATAATGCACCGAAACCACGCTCCCTTTCCACATCCAACCCCCACAGAATTTTCCCATGGTTTACCCAGACGCTTCACATGTGATGGTTCAATCCATTGACAGCACGTCGACCACGGTATACCACATCGTTCCAAATTCACTCTATTCCTTGCACACCTTTCACCCCCCTGCATGTTCAGGCCCGATCACTCAAAATCTTTTTCACTCCATCTTTCCATCTCCAATTTGGTCTCCCACTTCTCCTCGTTCCTCTACTTCTGACACATATACCACTGGGTAAATATTTCCTCACTCATTCTCTCCATGTGACCAAACCATTTCAAAACTACCTCTTCTGCTCTCTCAAGCACACTCTTTTTAGTACACACATCTCTCTTACCCTATTATTCCTTACTCGATAAAACCCACCTCACACCACAAAATTGTCCTCAAACATCTCATTTCCAGCACATCCCCCAAATCCTCCGCACAAATTAATCCATAGCCCACGCCTCGCAACCATAAAACAATATTGGAACCTTTCTTCCTTCAAACGTACCCATTTTTGCTTTCCGATAAATGTTACCCGACTTCACCATTCTTCAAGGCTCCGAATTTTCGTCCCTCCCCCCCTATGATTCACTTCCTCTTCCATGGTTCCATCCGCTGCCAAATCAACCCCTAGATATCTAAAACACTTTACTTCCCCCATTCAATCTTACCTCCCAATTGGGACTTGACCCCCAACACTATTGTCCCTAAAAAACTTGCTCTTATTCACATTTACTCTCAACGTTCTTTTTTTCACACACTTTGCCAAACTCAGTCAACAGATTCTGCAGTTTCTCACATGAATCAGCCACCAGCGCTGTATCATCAGCGAACAACAACTGACTCACTTCCAAGCTCTCTCATCCACAACAGACTGCATACTTGCCCTCTTTCAAAACTCTCGCATTCACATCCTAACTCCCCATCCATAAACAAATTAAACTACCATGGACACATCCACACCCCTGCCGCAAACCTACATTCACTGATAACCAATCACTTTCTCTCTTCCTACCGACACATGCCTTACATCCTCGAAAAAAACTTTTCACTGCTCCTAACAAACTGCCTCCCACACCATATATTCTTAATACCTTCCACAGAGCATCTCTACCAACTCTATATATGTCTTTTCCAGATCCATAAATGCTACATACAATGCATTTGCTTTTCTAAGTATTTCTCATATATATTCTTCAAAGCAAACACCTGGTCCACACACCTTACCACTTCTGAAACCACATGCTCTTCCCAGTCTGATGCTCTGTCATGCCTTCACCTTCTCAATCAATACCTTCCCATATAATTTCCTATGAATACTCAACAAACTTATACCTATGTAATTTGAGCACTCACCTTTGTCACCTTTGCCTTGTGCAATGACACTATGCAAGCATTCCGCCAATCCTCAGGCACCCCACCATGAATCAGACATACTTAAATAGCCTTAACCCAACCTGTCAATAATACAGGCACCCCCTTTTTTTAAAAAATTCCACTGCAAAAACATCCAAACCCTCTGCCTTGCCGGATTCATCTTCTGCAACGCTTTTACTACCTCTTCTCTGTTTACCAAATCATTTTCCCTAACCCTCTCACTTTGCACACCACCTCGACCAAAACACCCTAGATCTGCACTCTATCATAAACACATTCAACAAACCTTCAAAATGCTCACTCAATTCCTTCTCATATCACCACACCTGTTATCAACTCCCATTAGCCCCTTTTACTGAAGTTCCCATTTGTTCCCTTGTCTTTCGCACTTTAGTTACCTTCTTCCAAAAAATCTTTTTATTTCTCCATTTAAAAATTTTAATGATACTCTCCACCGAAAGTCCCATTTGCCCTCTTTTCACTTTTGCACCTTTCTCTTGACGTCGTGCATCTTTCTTTTAACATATCCCACGATTTCCACTATTTCCCTGCAAAAATCGTCCAAATGTCTCCTCTTCTCTCTCACTAATAATCTTACTTCTTCATCCCCCCACTCACTACCCCTTTTTAATCTGCCCCCCTCCCCCGCTTCTCATGCCACAAGCATCTTTTGCGCAAGCCAATCACTGCTTCCCTAAATACATCCATTCCTCCCTCACTCCCTTACCTCCTTTGTTCTCACCTTTTTCATTCTGTACTCAGTCTCTCCTGGTACTTCCTCAAAAAAGTCTCCTTCCCAATTTTCACTTACTCTCACCACTCTCTTCACCCAAACATTTTTCCTCTTTTCTGAAAGCCTCTACAAATCTTCACCTTTGCATCCACAGATAATAAATCAAAAATCCCTCCAGTTGCACGTCTCAGCATATTAAATTCTAAAAGTCTCTTCTTTCGCGCGCGCCTATGAATCAACACGTAATCCACTAACGCTCTCTGGCCATCTCTCCTACCTACATACGTATACTTACGTATATCTCTCTTTTTAAACCGGGTTTCCCAATCCCCATTCCTTTTTCAGCACATAAATCTACAAGCTCTTCACCATTTCCCATTTACAACACTGAACCCCCCTATGTATACCAGTTATTCCAACTGCCACATTCACCTTTACATTCAAGTCACCCCATCACTAAAACCCCGGTCTCGTGCATCAAAACCACTAAAAAACTCATTCAGCTGCTCCCAAAACACTTGCCTCTAATAAATCTTTCTTCTCATGCCCAGGTGCATATGCACCAATAGTCCCCCAATCTCTCTCCATCAACTTTCAGTTTTACCCATACAATCTAGAGTTTACTTTCTTATCCCTTTATATATATAATATATATATATATAAAAATATATATATATATATATATAATATATATATATATAAAATATTTTTAAAATATAATATATATATAAAATATATATATATATAAAATTATATATATATATATATAGATAAATTACCCCTGGGATAGGGGAGAAAAAAAAACTTCCTACGTATTCCCTGCTTGTCGTAAAAGGCAACTAAAAGGGAGGGGCGGCGGATGGAATCCTCTGGTGAGGATATTCCCTCAAAGGTTCAGTCCTCGTTTCTTAACGCTACCTCGCTAACGCGGAAATGGGGGAAAAGTATGAAAGAAAAAAAAAAAAATACATATGCATATATATATAATATATTATAATATATATATTTATATATATATATATATATATATATATATATTTTATATATATATTATATACATATTTGTATTATTATTATTCTTTGTAGCTGTCTCCTGCGTCAGTGAAGTAATGCAAGGAAACTGACGAAAGAATGGCCAACCCATCCACATACACATGTACAAACATAAAAGTCCACACACTCACATATACATACCTATGCATTTCACGTATACATATATATCCCATACATAGGCATAAAACATTATACACATGTTCATAATTAATACTTGCTGCCTTCATTCATTCCCGTCGCTATCCCGCCACACATATGAAAATCCCCTCCTCCGCATCCCCGTGAGGTAACACCAGAAAAGGCAACAAAGGCCACATACCTCCCATGTAATTTACCAGAATACTCAACAAACTTATCCCTCTGTAATTTGAACACTCACCTTTTACCCCCTTTTGGGTCTTTGTACAATAGCACTATGCATGCATTCCGCCAATCCTCAGGCACCTCACCATGATCATACATACATTGAATATCCTTACCAACCAGTCAACACACATCCCCCCCTTTTTTTAATAAATTTCACTGCAATATTATCCAAACCCACTGCCTTGCCAGCTTCATTTTCCCGCAAAGCTATTACTACCTCTTCTCTGTTTACCAAATCTTTTTCCCTAACCCTCTCACTATGCACTAGAATGCATTCCGCCAACCCTCAGGCACCTCCCCATGAGCATACATACATTGAATATCCTTACCAACCAGTCAACAACACAGTCACCCCTTTTTTAATAAATTTCACTGCAATTATTATCCAACCCACTGCCTCGCCAGCTTTCATTTTCCCGCAAAGCTATTACTATCTCTCTCTGTTTACGAAATCGTTTTCCTAACCTCTCACTTTGCACACCACCTCGACTAAACCCCCTATATCTGCCACTCTATGATATAACACATTCAAAAAACCCTTGCAAATACTTACTCCATCTCCTCACATCACCGCTACTTTTATCACCTCCCCATTAGCCCCCTCCACCGATGTTCCCCTTTGTTCTCTTGTCTTTCGCATTTTATTTACCTTTTTGCAAAACATCTTTTTATTCCTTGAAATTTAAGGATACTCTAAACCCAACTCTCATTTGCCCTCTTTTTCACCCCTTGCACCTTTCTCTTGACCTCCTACCTCTTTCTTTTATACATCTCTCACTCATTTGCACTATTTCCCCGCAAGGCTCGTCCAAATGCCTCTTTTCTCTTTCACTAATAATCTTACTTCTTCATCCCACCACTCACTACCCTTTCTAATCTGCCACCCCCCCCGCTTCTCATGCCACAAGCATCTTTTTTTTGCGTAAGCCATCACTACTTCCCCAAATACATCCCATTCCTCTCCACTCCCCCTTTCGTCCTTTGCTCTCACCTTTTCCATTATGCACTCAGTCTATCCTGGTTTTCTTCCTCACACAAGTCTCCTTTCCAACCTTACTCACTCTCACCACTCTTTTCACCCCTACATTCTTTTCCTCTTTCTGGGAAAAACCCCTACAAATCTTACCTTTGCCTCCCCAAGATAATGATATGACATCCTCCAGTTGCACGTCTCAGCACATTAACATCTAAAATCTCTCTTTCGCGCGCCTATCAATTAACACGTAATCCAATAAGAAATGGGGCAACACAATGAAAACTCTCCCTAAACCCTAAACTGTATTCACCACAAGTACCCCTCTCACGAAGAGAATGCTGCAAGGCTCGAGTGATTCATCTTCGCGAATTTTCTGAATGACACAGACCCAAAAGGAAACCCAAAAGTCAATGATGACTGAGGTAATAGCACAGCTTATTTCAAGGCACAAAACGAAAGGCTACCGTGTGATAAAATGATGATCCCGTTGCTTGATAAGACATAGCCTAAGAGTAAAACAAATAGAAACTATTACATATATCTTTTCCAGGCCAGTTATAATGAGGCGAATGAGCATAGCACTCAAAACAGGAGGACTATAACCATCCAGTCAGGGGAAATCACGGAAGATTTAAATTTAACAAATAATAGCGTACGCAAGAAACCTGGGCCAGTAAATGTAACTACAAATGTTACCACAACCATCCCAGTCAGGTGGAGTGACTGTATGCAGTAAATTGCACAAATTGTTGCTGTAACTTTCCGGTCAGGTGAACTAATTGAAAAGGTGTGACTGTTCTGATTGTACCATAACAACCCCAGTTAGGATGAGCGGTTTGGGAAAATAGGACTGTACGAATGTTAACCCAACCACACTGGGGAGTGATCGATACTGAAGATATTGGACATTACCACAAAAATCACAGTTGCAGGGGATGTTGCTGACAGAAATATGAGGAATTTGATGGTATCAAGGACCAGTGGAAGGTTGAGTCCTTGACGTGATGCTTTTCAATCCTTAATCACGATTCATTCTTATATTGCTGATGTGTCAAGTCAGTAAGCGTGAAGATGGGTTTGAATTTTGGAAGTCGAGGTGTGTTTATGTGTGGGAAACGCTGGCCACATAGTTTTAGACTGTGTGTATGGGCGGGGGGTGAACAATGATACAAGTGTAACTATGAGGATGTCTACATGAAAGGTGGTGATTGTGTTCTGGAATAAACAACTTTGGATGAAGATGTTGGAGGTTAGACACCAAACATTTATAGCAACTGGAGATAAAGAAACGAGAAATGATTGTAGGATTAAATGTGTTATTTGTAGGCCCAACTGAAACACCTGCAACAAAGCTGGTATGTGCGAATTTTGAGCTACTTGTGTCTGTAAGATAATGTAAATATATCAGTGCAGTTACGGCTGTGTGGATATAAATGAGTCACAATGAACTGGCAACTGGTGATGTTGATATATCCGTATTTCTCTTATCTTATTTTAGGGTAAGGGTAGAGGTCTTAATGTTGTGCAGATAGCGGGATTGAATTCCCATCTTTTTTCAGGATTTGGAATTTTTATTCGTAGGTACAACAAATTTGTAAATTTTTTTGGATATTGGTGGCATATCATTTGTAAGTATGGTGAAGGTGTCAGCTCGCATGATGTGAGTGGTGATGGAGGACAATCGTTCCTCGCTTTTCCTGTGAGGCAGATGGCGGGGGTGCTCTGTCGCCGGGCCCATTGCTGAGAAAGACGCAAGAGACCCTTACCGGCTCGGGCCCGCCGGTGAGAAGTATGAAGGTGGGACTGTGGGTTTTTTGTTGAAGATTTTGCAGGATTTATTCTGGCACGGACCATTGTCTTTAACGACCTCTCTCCTCTGTCCCTTCTTAAAAGACACAGGAGACTCATTCCCCCAGTTTATTAATCATAAGACAATAACACGTCCATAATTCGTCTCTATTTGCGACGGCTTTGGTATTGATCGACACCGAAAAATAACCTATACTGTATGGTCCTAGTAGAGTGTGGGCTACCGGTCTTCTACCCCTTTTGACTATTCCTAAAGCCGCTTGCTGGGTGGTCAGCCACGAAAGGGAAATATGGCCATAACAGTGCCCCGGAGGGGGTAAATGTACAACAAGGAACCGCCAATCCGACATCTAAGTTAAATGTGCATTTGCCATAGGCTTCAGGGGTTATTTGCTTCGCTGTGTCACAGAATTTTCAATTCCTTATCAAATGCCTTTGACCCACGTAGATACACTTGCCTCCACCCGATAAAAGCAATTTGTAAAAAACGAACATCAGTGGAGTCATCGGTGCAACATAAAACTATTTTTCTAGTGTTTGGGCAGCGTAATACTGTCTTAGAATATTCAAGGAATTTCGTGTTCACAAGTGAAAAAAGAAAGATGTTAGCAGATACAAGAGTTCACTTAACTATGAAGAGAGCCAGGTATGACACCTTGTCACATGGTGAAAAAAAAAAAAGCATTATAGATGACAGTCAAAAAAGACAGGTCTTGAAACTGGCTATTAAACATATATTTTATATATAATATATATATTTTATAATATATATTATATATATATATATATATATATATAATTATATATATATATATATTTTTTTTTTTTTTTTTTGCTTTTTTTCGCTGTCTCCCCCGTTTGCGAGGTAGCGCAAGGAAACACACGAAAGAAATGGCCCCCCCCCCCATACACAGTATATACATACGTCCACACACGCAAAATACACATCCTAAAACAGCTTTCCATGGTTTACCAAGACGCTTCACATGCCCCGATTCAAACCACTGACAGCACGTAACCCGGTAAAACCACATCGCTCCAACTCACTTATTCCTTGCCCTCCTTTCACCCCCCTGCATGTTCAGGCCCCCATCACACAAAATCTTTTTCACTCCATCTTTCCCCCTCCATTTGGTCTCCCTTTCTCCTCGTTCCCCTCCACCTCCGACACATATATCCTCTTGGTCAATCTTTTTCCCCATCATTCTCTCCATGTGCCCCAAAACCCTTACAAAACACCCTCTTCTGCCCCTTCAACCCCGCTCTTTTTATTTCCAACCATCTCTCTTACCCTACGTTACTTATTCGATCAAACCCCCTCACACCACACATTGTCCTCAAACATCTCAATTCCAGCACTCATCCTCCTGCGCACAACTCTATCCATAGCCCACGCCCCGCAACCATACAACATTGTTGGAACCACTATTCCTCAAAACATACTCATTTTTGCTTTCCGAGATAAAGTTCTCGACTTCCACACATTCTTCAAGGCTCCAGAATTTTCGCCCCTCCACCACCCCATGATCACTTCCGCTTCCATGGTTCCATCCGCTGCAGATCCACTCCCAGATATCTAAAAACATTCACTTCCTCCAGTTTTTCTCCATTCAAACTCATTTCCCAATTGACTTGACCCTCAACCCTACTGTACCTAATAACCTTGCTCTTATTCACATTTACTCTTAACTTTTCTTTTCATATATATATATTATATATATATATATATATATTTATATATATATATATATATATATAATATTTATATATATTTACTCTTAACTTTCTTCTTTTTCATATATATTATATATATATTATATATAATATATATATATATATATATATATATATATATATATATATTTTATATATATATTTCCCTGGGGATGGGGGGAAAAAAGAATACTCCCACGTATTCCCTGCTTTGTGTAGGAGGCGACTAAAAGGGAAGGGAGCGGGGGCGGGAAAATTTCCTCCCTCTCGTTTTTTTTATTTTTTTTTTTTATTTTTTTTTTCCAAAGAGGGAACAGAAGAGGCCCAGGTGAGGATATTCTCAAAGGCCCTAGTCCTCTGTTCTTAACGTACCTCGCTGTCGCGGGAAATAGCGAATATTTAAAAAAAAAAAAAAAAAAAAAAAAATATTATATATATATATATTATATATTTTATTATATATATATTTTATATATTTTATATATAATATATATATTATATATATATAAAATTTTATTTTATATATATATATAGATATTATTATATATATATTTATATATATATATATTAATATATATATATACATATATATTTTATAATATATATATATAATATATATATATATTTTATTTTAATATTATATATATTATTATATATATATTATTTATATATATATATATATATATATATATATATGCTATATAATATTACATATTATACATAAAAGAGTTAAATATATATATATATATTATATATATATATATATATATATATATATATATATATATTATATATATTATTTTTTTTTTATTATACTTTGTCGTGTCTCCCGCGTTTGCGAGATAGCGCAAGGAAAAACAGACGAAAGAAAGGGGCCCCCAACCCCAAACCCCCATAAACATGTATATAATACGTCCACACACGCAAATATACATACCTGCAAGGGCTTTCCATGGTTTCCCCAGACGCTTCAAGGCTTGATTCAATCACTGACAGCCCCGTCAACCCGGGTTTACCACCCTCGATCCAATTCACTCTATTCCCTTTCCCTCCTTTCACCCTCCTGCATGTTAGGCCCGATCACACAAAATCCTTTTCACTCCATCTTTCACCCCCAATATATTTATTTATTTATCTATTTTGCTTTGTTGCTGTCTCCCACGTTAGCGAGTAGCGGAAGGGAAAAAGACGAAAGAATGGCCCAACCCAAAAAATACACATGTATATACATAAAAGTCCCCACACGCAAATTTTACATCCTATGGATCTCAATGTCACATATATATGCACACACAGACATATACATATATACACAGCACATAATTCATACTTTCTGCTTTATTATTCCCATTGCCAACCCCGCAACACATGAATTAAACCCCCTCGCCCCTCATGAGTTGCGAGGGGAGGGGTAGGAAAAGACATCAAAAAACCCCACTCGTTCACACTCTGTCTCTCAGCCCCGTCATGTAAAATGCACCCAAACCACAGTCCTTTTTCCACACCAGGCCCTCACAACTTTCCATTGTTTTCCCAAGGACGCTTCACATGCCCTGGTTCAATCCCGTGACAGCAGGTCGACCCGGTATTTCACATCGTTCCCAAATTCCCTCTACTCCTTTCCCCCCTTTCACCCTCCTGCATGTTTAGGCCCGATCAATCAAAATCTTTTTCACTCCATCTTTCCACCTAAAAATTTTGGGCTCCCAATTCTCCTCTTTCCTCCACCTCTGACACATATATCTTTTTTTTCAATCTTTCCTCACTCATCCTCTCCCCGTGACCAAACCATTTCAAAACACCTTTTTTGCTCTCTCAAGAACACTCTTTTGTTTTTCCCCACAAACCTCTCTTACCGTTGCATTACTTTCTCGATCAACCAACTCCACCCAAATATTGTCCTCAACATCTATTTCCCGCACATCCACCCTCCTACGCACAAACCCTTTTCCCCCATAGCCACGCCTCGCACCATACAACCTTGTTGGAACAAATATTCCTTCAAACATACCCAATTTTTTCATTCCCAGATAATTTTTTCGACTTCCCAAAAATTCTTCAAGGTCCCAGAAATTCGCCCCCCCCCACCCTATCATTTACTTCCGCTTCCATGGTCGATCCCCTACCCGATCCACTCCCCGAGATCTAAAACACTTACTTCCTCCCGTTTTTCTCCAGGGAAATTACCTAACAATTGGACTTGACCCTCAACCCCACCGCACTGAAAGGGCCTTGTTCTTATTCACATTTACCTTAAAAATTTCTTCTTTCACCACTTTACCCAACTCAGTCCCAGCTTCTGCAGGGTTTTTCACTTGAATCAACCACCAGCGCTGTATCATCAGCGAACAACAAGTGACTCACTTCCCAAGCTCTCTATCCACAACGACTTCATACTTGCCCCGTTTCCAAAACTCTTGCATTCACCTCCTAAACCTCATCCATAAGCAAATTAAAAAATCATGGAGTCATCACACACCCCTGCCGCAACCACATT
>NC_092241.1:10182028-10229565 GCF_036320965.1 Panulirus ornatus
GTTCCTAACAAACAACCATAGGTTGGTAGTTGGCTTTGGTCAATTCTTGTTACTATTGTTTTACTGTTATTGTCAAAACAGCCAGCCTGTGTGGGCCAAGCTGCATCAAGTCCTAGCCAGGCAGCCAGGTTGTACACTCTCTTGCCTTGCATGCATTGCTGTTTATTGTTTAATAAAGAATCGGAGTTTTTATTGATTCTTTTAATACAACCTTACATGACGAGCTTCCATGTCAGCACTATGCTAGCTTTAGTTCTCTATGAAAAACTTTGGCCTGCTTGATAAGCATCTCTCCAGAAATGCTTACACCTTAATTATGTCAAAGCTCAAACTCCTTTACGAGTGCACTGTCTAATTCTGTACTCCTGGCACCTTTCAAACTTTTCCAAAACTTTAAACTTTTCTGGTTTTCATTTTCAGCTTAAAACAGTATAAGAAATTAATGACTGTTAATTAGCTTGGCTGCAGTGCAAATAGATTATGGCACCTTAGTGCTGCTAACAGCACTGCCTTGGTGGCAGATCCACAGACTGATGGCTGCAGATCCAAAACATGCTGGATCATTGTATTTGCTAGACCACAAAGTGCTGGATTAGAGAGGTACAACCTGTACTACATTAAAGTGATTGGAAACTTAGAGTAACAAAGAAGTTAACTATATTATGGATACATCGTTGGAGGGATTGTCTTAACATTTTTTTGTTTCTTCAGGTATACGCTGCGTGGTAAGGTACGTGATGATGTTGGTGGTGCCAAACTAAGCTTTGAGTTAGAAGTATGTCGTGTGCCACGCCTAAATGTTGTAGGCATCAGGCGTAAAAGACTCAAGGGTGATGCTTGGATTTACAAGCGAGTATGTGAGGAAGTTTTACGTCTTGCTCAGAGCTCTCCAACTGGTAACACACCTACCTCTTCCGGTACAAACACTCCAGGGACCACAACTTGCACTGTTGATCAAACTAAGCTTTTGGCTTAACGACCCTGATATACTTAATACACTTTGTATGAAGGTAAATATGTACAGTTCTCTTATAGGGATTGGGTAGGAATATATTTATATAGAAGTGGAATACTGTATATTGATATGGAACATGAATTCTGACATATTGTATTTGTGTCCAAGACACATGACTTGTATTTACTGCAATTCTTCTGTACAGTACTGTATTTTCAGTCAGAAAAGATTGCTGTTCTATTTTTGTAATCTCTATTGTGATTATTGAATACACTGGATAAAACTGAGCTATGTTTAAAAAAAAAAACTGATAGTGACATTGTAAGTGAGTGATTACACTTTCAACTAGTTGTGTATGAGCAACTAGTCTGCATTTTTGTGTTAATACAAATGATTGACAATTCATAGAATTAAGTGAAAGGAAGAAGTTGATGTGACAGTCTATATGTACTCCATGAGTAACCAAATTCTTGAAGTGAAGTGAAGCATCTCTAATCATTTCATTACTGTTATTCGGTAACTTAAGTAGTGATGATGAAACTTAAAACTTGCCAGTATCGGAAAACACAGAATATTCATGATGCACTTTGTAAAACACACAGAATATTCATGATGTACTTTGTATCATTACTTTAATGTGCATAGCAGCAGCATGGGAATTGTGAGAATATTTTGCCTGATACATGTATCACTCCTTAGTAATTCAAAACTAGTGAAAATTATTCCACAGTAAGTGGTCTCGATATTTTTTCTTTGAATGGTTCATCATGAGTATTTAGAAGGATCGTTGAATGTATATCATGATATGATGACAGAGGTAGGGTGTTTAGATTGGGGAGGTATATGGTATATGAAGTGAGAGTGCCATGGCAAGAGGTTTGGTGAAGAGAGAAAAGGGGGTAAAAGCCTTGCATAAGGTAAAATGTGGTATGGCAGGTGGAGTGGATGGTATTGCAGTGTATTGTTGATTGGTTTGTTAGGATTCCCAGTGAATGTATGGATCATAGTGAGGTACTTGAGATTTGGGTAATGCATATATGGTGCCATTATATAAAGATACAAAGATCAGAGTTTGAATTGCAGAGGTATAAGTTTACTAAATGTACGTGGTACATTGCATGGGAGAATGGTGATTGAGAGGGTGGTGGCACGTACAGAGTGTCATCTTAAGGATGAACATTGTGGTTTCAGGAGTGATGGAGGATCAGGACTTTACATTGAGAATGTTTTTGTGAGAAGTTCTTTGAGATGTAGAAGGATTTGTATGTGCTATTCATGGATTTGCAAAAAGCATACAATTGGGTTAATAGAGATACCTTGTGAAAGGTGTTATTAATGTATGGGGTGGAAAGAAAACTATTTGATATCAAGTGAGTTAGGTGTGCATGCAAGTGGGGAAAAAGGAGGGTAAGTAGTTCTAGATGAAGGTAGATCTGTGGCATGGGTGTGTGATGTCAACATGGTTGTTTGATTTTTCATGGATGGAATGCCAAGAGAGGTAAATGCATGGGTCTTAGAGAGAGGGGCAGGTATTCAGTGTGTAGGGGGTAAGGCAGCTTGGCAATTGAGTCAGTTGTTGCTGATGATACAATGGTATTGGCAGATTACAGTGTAAAATTGCAGAAATTGATGTCTCAGTTTGGGAGTCCGTGTGTGAGTGAATGGAAGCAAAGGTACGTCATAGTGTGGATGTGGTATGAAAGTTCTGGAAACATTGAGGAATGTGTGGCTAGAGAGATTGATACCTGGAAGGGCATAATTGGATATGCTTGAAGGTTTAGTACTCCCAACAATGTTGTATGGATGCAAGGCATGGGTTATAGATAATGTACAGAGGAGGTACATGTATTGGAATGAAATGCTTGAGAATGTGATGTGAAGAGGATGGATTAAGTAATGATAGGGTAAAAGAGAAGTGTGGTAATGGGAAGAGATTTATTGATGAGCTGGAGAGGGTATGCCGAAATGAGTTGGGCATATGGATGGATATATGTGTTAGAAGTGGTGGGGAAAAGGAGAAGGGGGAGACCAAATTGGAGATAGAAGAATAGTGAAAAAGATTTTGGGTTCTCAGGGCCTGAGCAAGCAAGAGCAATAGAGTGAATTGGAGCGGTGTGATGTACATCGGGTAATGTGCTGTTAGAGCATGTGAATCAGTCAGGGGAAAACATAGAATGGTTTCTGGTGCCATGTTCACTGTGGTTTCAATTCATTACACATGAAAGCTAGAGCATGGATATTAGCTAATGAGGCTTTTTTTTTCTGTTCTGGGTACTATATTACTAATGTGGGAAATGGCAAAAAGTATGAAAGGAAAAAAGGTTAATCATATTTTGTATTGATTTTTTACCATATTTATGACACTATCATTTACACAGTGGTTTGGACATATGGAGAGAATGAGTGTGGTAAGATTGACAAAGATATATATGTCAGAGGTGGGGAAAACAAGAAGCTGGAGACCAAATTGGAAATGGAAGGATGGAATGAAAAAGATTTTGAGCGATCGGGGTCTGAACATACAGGAGGGTGAAAGGCGTGCAAGGAATTGAGTGAATTGGAACGATGTGGTGTACTGGGGTCGACATGCTGTCAATGGATTGAACCAGGGCATGTGAAGTGTCTGGGGTAAACCATGGAAAGTTTTGTGGGGCCTAGATGTGGAAAGGGAGCTGTGTTTTTGGTCCATTACACATGACAGCTAGAGACTGAGTGTGAACAAATGTGGCCTTTGTAGTCTTTTTCCTAGTGTTACCTCACACGTGTAGGGGTAGGGGGATGCCATTTCATATGTGGCGGGGTGGTGATGGGAATGGCTGAGGGCAGCAAGTATGAATATGTACATGTGTATATATGTATTTGTCTGTATGTATATGTATGTATACATTGAAATGTATAGATATGTATATGTGCGTGTGTGGGCGTGTATGTATATACACGTGTATGTGGGTGGGTTGGTCCATTCTTTCATCTGTTTCCTTGCGCTACCTTGCTAACATGGGAGACAGCGACAAAGTATGATAAATAAATGAACATTATATTTATTTTATCATACTTTGTCACTGTCTCCCGTGTTAGCGAGGTAGCGCAAGGAAACAGATGAAAGAATGGCCCAACCAACCCACATACACATGTATATACATATACATCCACACCCGCACATATAGATACCTATACATCTCAATATATACATATATGTACACACACAGACATATACATATATATACATATGTACACAGTTCATACTATATTTTATTATACTTTGTCGCTGTCTCCCGCGTTTGCGAGGTAGCGACAATTCATACTATCTGCCCTTATTCATTCCTGTCGCCACCCTGCCACACATGAAATGAAAAACCCCTCCTCCCGGATATGCGTGAGGTAGCGCTAGGAAATACAACGAAGGCCACATTCGTTCACACTCAGTCTCTAGCTGTCATGCATAATGCACCGAAACCACAGCTCCCTTTCCACATCCAGGCCCCACAAAACTTTCCATGGTTTACCCCAGACGCTTCACACACCCTGGTTCAATCCATTGACAGCACGTCAACCCCGGTATACCACATCATTCCAATTCACTCTATTCCTTGCACGCCTTTCACCCTCCTATATGTTTAGGCCCCGATCACTCAAAATCTTTTTCACTCCATCTTTCCACCTCCAATTAGGTCTCCCACTTCTCGTTCCCTCCACCTCTGACACATATATCCTCTTTGTCAATTCAATCTTTCCTCACTCATTCTCTCCATGTGACTAAACCGTTTCAAAACACCCTCTTCTGCTCTCTCAACCACACTCTTTCTACTACCACACATCTCTCTTACCCTTTCATTACTTACTCGATCAAACGACCTCACACCTCATATTGTCCTCAAGCATCTCATTTCCAGCACATCCACCCTCCTGTGCACAACTCTATCTATAGCCCACGCCTCGCAACCATATAAAATTGTTGGAACCATTACTCCTTCAAACATACCCATTTTTGCTTTCCAAGATAACGTTCTCAACTTCCATACATTTTCCAACGCTCCCGGAACTTTCACCCCTACACCACCCTATGATTCCCTTCCGCTTCCATGGTTCCATCCGCTGCCAAATCTACTCCCAGATATCTAAAACACTTTACTTCCTCCAGTTTTTCTCCATTCAGACTTACCTCCCAATTGACTTGACCCTCAACCTACTGTACCTAATAACCTAGCTCTTATTCACATTTACTAAAGTCAGCTTTCTTCTTTTGCACACTTTACCAAACTCGGTCACCAGCTTCTGCGGTTCCTCACGTGAATCAGCCACCAGCGCTGTATCATCAGTGAACAACAACTGACTCTTTTCCCAAGCTCTCTCATCAACAACAGCCTGCATACTTGCCCCTCTTTCCAAAACTCTTGCATTCACTTCCCTAACAACCCCATCCATAAACAAATTAAACAACCATGGAGGCATCACACACCCCTGCCACAACCCTACATTCACTGAGAAACAATCACTTTCCTCTCTTCCTACGTGTACACATGCCTTACATCCTCGATGAAAGCTTTTCACTGCTTTTAACAACTTCCCTCCCACACCATATATTCTTAATACCTTCCACAGAGCATCTCTATCAGCTCTATCATATGCCTTCTCCAGATCCATAAATGCTACATACAAATCCATTTGCTTTTCTAAGTATTTCTCACATACATTCTTCAAAGCAAACACCTGATCCACACATCCTCTACCACTTCTGAAACCACACTGCTCTTCCCCAATCTGATGCTCTGTACATGCCTTCAGCCTCTCAATCAATACCCTCCCATATAATTTCCCAGGAATACTCAACAAACTTATACCTTTGGAATTTGAGCACTCACCTTTGTCCCCTTTGCCTTTGTACAATGGCACTATACAAGCATTCTGCCAATCCTCACGCACCTCCCCATGAATCGTACATACATTAAATAACCTTACCAACCAGTCAACAATACAGTCACCCCCTTTTTAATAAACTCCACTGCAATACCATCCAAACCCATTGCCTTGCAAGAGTTTTTGAGAGAGGGTCAAGTATGCAGCCAATTTTTAAATAAGCACCAAGACATTCTGAAGTTTGTAAGGATTGACAAAGAGGATTCAGAGGTGGAGGGAACAAGGAGAAGCAGGAGACCAAATTGGAGGTGGAAGGATGGACTGAAAAAGAATTTGAGTGATTGGGGCCTGAACATACAGGAGGATGAGAGGCATGCAAGGAATAGAGTGAATTAGAACAATTTGGTATACCGGGATGGACTTGTTGTTAGTGGAGTGAACCAGGTCATGTGAAGCATGTGGGGTAAACCATGGACAGGTCTCTGGGGCCTGGATGTGGATAGGAAGCAGTAGTTTTGGTGCATCACACATGACAGCTTGAGACTGAGTATGAGAGAATGTGGCCTTTATTTGTCTGTTTTCCTGGCACTACCTCACTGAAGTGAGGAGTGGCGATGCTGTTTCCTGTGGGACGGGGTAGCGACAGGAATGGATAATGGCAAGCAGTTATGAACATGTACATGTGTATATATGTAAATATCTGTGTGTGTGTGTGTGGGTATGTATATGTATGTATATGTTAATATGTATATTTCCATATATGGGCATTTATGTATATATATGTACATGAGTGGATGGACCATTCTTCGTTTGTTTCCTAGCGCTACCTCTCTGACACGGGAAACAGCAATATCAGGGGAACAGATTTTTAGAAAATTTTTGAAGCCTTAGATGTATGTATATGTTAATATGTATATTTCCATATATGGGCATTTATGTATATATATGTACATGAGTGGATGGACCATTCTTCGTTTGTTTCCTAGCGCTACCTCTCTGACACGGGAAACAGCAATATCAGGGGAACAGATTTTTAGAAAATTTTTGAAGCCTTAGATTTTAGACATGATTCTAGGTATATTTACACCACTGAATGAGAATATGACCTTCTTTTCCTTCTAGCAGCCATAGTTTTTAAAATAATGCTCTTATCAATAGATGTACCTCTCATGAGTACAGATAGTTCTAAGCAGAGCTTAAAATGTGTGCTTCTAAACATTGGTAACAAATATGGATCAGTCTCAGTTGATCACTCAACTAAGATTACTGAACAGCAGGAAACAATCACCCTGGTCTTACAGAAGATGTCATTCCACAATCACCAATGGATAATCTGTGTGGGTCTGGAGATGGTGACTTTTCTCCTGGGTCAGCAGAGTCGATACACCAAGTATCCCTGCTTTTTCTGTCTCTGGGTAGTAGAGCTAAGGATGAGCACTGGATGAGAAAACAATGGCCTCTGAGAGAAAATATGGTGGTTGGAGAAGAATGTAGTTGCAGAAACCTTGCTTGACAGAGATGAGATCATTTTACCACCACTCCACATCAAACTAGGTTTAATGAAACAGTTTGTGAAGGTTTTTAACAAAGGGGACTGCTTTGACTACATAATGCAGAAAATAATGGCCTCTGAGAGAAAACATTGTGGTTGGAGAAAAGATTGTAATCATAGAACCCTTGGTTGACAGATAAGATCATTTTACTACTACTGCACATCAAACTAGGTTTAGTGAAACAGTTTGTGAAGGCTTTAAACAAAGAAGGGGACTGCTTTGACTACATAATGCAGAAAACAATGGCCTCTGAGAGAAAACATGGTGGTTGGAGAACAGGATGTAATTGTAGAACCCTTGGTTGACAGAAATAAGATCATTTTACCATCACTGCACATCAAACTAGGTTTAATGAAACAGTTTGTGAAGGCTTTGAACAAAGAAGGGGACTACTTTGACTACATATGCAGAACAACCTTGGTGACCTAAGTGGGGAACAGGGTGAACGATTCCACCAAGATTTAAGAACCATGGAAGAAAGATACTGGGGACACTGGGATGCCCATATGATGGCGGATTACTGCTCGAATATTCAACGTGATTGTCCTGGGGCAGCTTACCACAAGAAGTCTGAAACTCTGCTTTTGTGAGATGTCTAAGTAAGTGAAGATTGTATCAATGATATATAACTCTATGCTTGTTTCACCCATATCTGATTCAATGGATGTTATTTGATTATGAATAAACAAATTACTCTTGTGTGAATCCATTTTTTAAAAAGGCAATAATTAACAATTTGTTGTCATCATTCCTTTTGCTGGATTGGTCGTATGCATAGCAATTAGGGGTATATTGTATCTCGATGATCAGAGCTGATAAAAACTGATGGCATATTTAGATTCAGCAACCAAAATTTACCTAAGAAAAAGGCCTAATATCTCAGGCACCAAATTCTTTGTAACCCTTTGAGCTATATAGAAAAATGATGATAAAAAACAAGACTACATACTCATCCCTCTCCAAGACTCTTGCATTTACCTCCCTAACCCCCCCTTCCATTAACAAATTAAACATCCGTGGGGACATCACAATTGTGAACCCTGCCGCAAACCGACATTCACTGGGAACCAGTCACTCTCCTCTCCTCACTTCTTATTCATACACGTGCCTTACATCCATGGTAAAAACTTTTCACTGCCTGTGGCAACTTACCCCCACACCATATACTCTTAAAATCTTCCACAAAGTATGTCTGTCAACCCAATCTTATGTCTTCTCCAGATCCATAAATGCTACATACAAATCCATCTGTTTTTCTAAGTATTTCTCACATACATTCTTCAAAGCAAACACCTGATCCACACATCCTCTACCACTTGTGAAACTACACTGCTCTTCCCCAGTCTGATACTCTGTAAGTGCCTTCACCCTCTCAATCAATACCCTCCCATATAAATTCCCAGGAATACTCAACAAACTTATGCCTCTGTAGTTTGAACACCTTTATCCCTTTTACCTTTGTACAATGGCAATATGCAAGCATTCCGCCAATCCTCGGGCACTTCACTGTGGTCCATACATACTCTGAATATCCTTACCAACCAATCAACACAGTCGCCCCCTTTTTTTTTATTATAAATTCCACTGTAATACCATCCAAACCTGCCGCTTTGCCAAATTTCATATTGCGCAAAGCTTTCACTATCTCTTCTCTGTACCAAATCATTCTCCCTGACCCCTCTCACTGTATCCACTATTGCAACTATAACACCCTATATCTGCCACTCTTATCATCAAACAAGTTCAGCAAACCATCAAAATATTCACTCTATCTCCTTCTCACTTCATCACTTCCTGTTATTGCCTCCCCGCTTGCCCCCTAAACCAAAGTTACAGTTTGTCCTTTTGTCTCACACATGTTGTTTACCTCCTTCTAAAACATCGTTTTATTCTATCAAAAATTTAATGATAGTCTCTCACCCCAACTTTCATTTGCCCTCTTTTTCAACCCTTGCAAGTGTCTCATGACCTCCTGCCACTTTCTTTTACACATCTCACAGTCATTCGCACCCCATCCCTGCAAGTATCGTCCAAATGCCTCTCTTTTCTCTTTCACTGACAACCTTACTTTTCCTTCCCACCACTCTGCCCTTTCTAATCTACCCACTTCCCACCTTTCTCATGCCACATGCATCTTTAGCACAAGCCATCACTGCTTCCCTAAGTACATTCCATTCCTCACCCACTCTTACCATTCTACACTCATATATATATATATATATATATATTTTTCATGCATATTATCTGTTTCTTGCATTAGCGAGGTAGCGTTGAGAACACAGGACTGAGCATAAGAAGGAAAACCCTCACTTTTCCACCTTCTCTGTTCTTTCTTTTGGGAAAGTAAAAAAAATGGATGGAAGGATTTCCAGCCTCACGCTCCCGCCCCTTTTAGTTGCCTTTTACTCCATGCAGGGAACACATGGGAAGTATTCTTTCTCTCCTGTTACCAGGGATATATAGCAAGGTAACGTAAGGAAACAGATGAAAGAATGGCCCTACCCACCCACATACACATGTATGTACATAATACGCCCACACACGCACATATGCATACCTATACTTTTCAACATATACATACACAGACATATACATATGTACACATGTACATATTCATACTTGCTGCCTTCATCCAATCCCATTGCCACCCTGCCACACATGAAATGGTGAAAAAAAAAAAAAAAAAAAAAAAAAAAAACCACATGTGCGAGGTAGCACTAGGAAAAGCCAACAAAGGCCTCAATTGTTCAGACTCAGTCTGTAGCTGTCATGTGCAATGCATTGAAATCACAGCTCCCTTTCCACATCCAGGTCCCACAAAACTTCTGTGGTTTACCCCAGACTCTTCACATGCCCTGGTTCAATCCATTGACAGCACATCAACCCTGGTATACCACATCCTTCCAATTCACTCTATTTCTTGCATGCCTTTCACCCTCCTGTATGTTCAGGCCCTGATTGCTCAAAATCTTTTTCACTCCATCCTTCCACCTCCAATTTGGTCTCCCACTTCTCGTTCCCTTTACCTCTAACACATATATCCTCTATGTCAATCTTTCCTCACTTATTCTCTCCATGTGACCAAACCACTTCAATGCAGCACCTTCTTTTGCTTTTTCAACCACACTCATTTTATTTCGTTTTATTACCACACATATACATATATGCACATGTACATATTCATACTTGCTGCCTTCATCCATTCCCTTTGCCACCCCGCCACACATGAAATGGCACCCTCCTCCTCCCCGCGTGCGTGCGAGGTAGCACTAGGAAATGACAACAAAGGCCTCATTCGTTCACATTCAGTCTCTAGCTGTCATGTGCAATGCATCGAAATCACAGCTCCCTTTCCACATCCAGGCCCCACAAAACTCTCCATGGTTTACCCCAGACGCTTCACATGCCCTGGTTCAATCCATTGACAGCACGTTGACCCTGGTATACCACATCTTTCCAATTCACTCCATTCCTTGCATGCCTTTCACCCTTCTGTATGTTCAGGCCCTGATTGCTCAAAATCTTTTTCACTCTTTCCTTCCACCTCCAGTTTGGTCTCCCACTTCTTGTTTCCTTCTCCTCTGACACATATATCCTCTTTGTCAATCTTCCCTCACTTGTTCTTTCCATGTGACCAAACTACTTCAATGCATCCTCTTCTGCTCGCTCAACCACACTCATTTTATTTCGTTTGATTACCACACCTCTCTCATACCATTTCATTTCTTACTTGATAAAACCACCTCACACCTCACCACACTCCCTTTATTACCACACATCTGTCTTACCCTCTCATTAATTACTCGATCAAACCACCTCACACCACATATTGTCCTCAAACATCTCATTTCCAACAAATCCACCTTCCTCCACACAACCCTATGCCTCACAACCATATAACATTGTAGGAACCACTGTTCCTTCAAACACACATTTTTGCTCTCTGAGATAATGTATTTGCCTTCCACACATTCTTCAATGCTCCCAGAACCCTTGCCCCCTCCCCCACCCTGTGACTCACTCCCATTTCCGTGATTCCATCCGATGCCAAATCCACTCCCAGATATCTAAAACATTTCACATCCTCCAGTTTTTCTCCATTCAAACTTACCTCCCAATTGACTTGTCCCTCAACCCTAGTGAACCTAATAACCTCGCTCTTTTCACATTTACTCTCAGCTTTCTTCTTTCACACTTTACCAAACTCAGTCACCAGATTTTGCAGTTTCTCACCCGAATCAGCCACCAACTCTGTATCATCAGCGAACAACAACTGACTCACTTCCCAAGCCTTCTCATCCACATCAGACTGCATACTTGCCCCTCTCTCCAGAACTCTTGCATTCACCTCCCTAACAACCTCATCCATAAACAAATTAAACAACCATGGAGAAATCACGCACCCCTGCCGCAAACCTACATTTACTGAGAACCAATCACTTTCCTCTCCTCCTACTGGTACACATGCCTTACATCCTTGATGAAAACTTTTCACTACTTCTAGCAACTTACCTCCCTCACCATATACTCTTAATACCTTCCACAGAGCATCTCTATCAACTTTATCATATGCCTTCTCCAGATCCATAAATGCTACATACAAATCCATTTGTTTTTTAAGTATTTCTCACATACATTCTTCAAAGCAAACACCTGATCCATGCATCCTCTACCATTTCTGAAACCACACACCTTGTCCCCAATCTCATGCTTTGTACCTGCCTTCACCCTCTCAATCAATTCCCTCCCACATAATTTCCCAGGAGTACTCAACAAACTTATACCTCTGTAATTTGAACACTCACTTTTATCCCCCTTGCCTTTGTACAATGGCACTATGCATGCATTTCACCAATCCTCAGGCACTTCACCATGAGACATACATACATTGAATATCCTCACCAACCAGTGAACAACACAGTCATCCCCTTTTTTGATAAATTCCTCTGCAGTACCATTAAAACTCGCCGCCTTGCCGGCTTTCATCTTCCGCAAAGCTTTCACTATCTCTTTTCTGTTTACCAAAACATTCTCCCTGACCCTCACACTTCGCACACCACTTCGACCAAAATACCCTGTATCTGCCACTCTATCATCAAACACATTCAACAAACCTTCAAAATACTCCTCCCATCTCCTCACATCACCACTACTTGTTATTGCCTCCCCATTAGCCCCTTTCACCGATGTTCCCATTTGTTCTCTTGCATCATGCACTTTATTTACCTCCTTCCATAACATCTTTTTATTCTCCCTAAAACTTGATGATACTCTCTCACCCCAACTCTCATTTGCCCTCTTTTTCACCTCTTGCTCCTTTCTCTTGACCTTCTACCTCTTTCATTTATACATCTTCCAGTCATTTGCACTATTTCCCTGCAGGAGTCCTCCAAATGCCTCTCTCTTCTCTTTCACTAATAATCTTACTTCTTCATCCCACCACTCACTACCCTTTTTAATCTGCCCTCCTCCCACACTTCTCATGCCACAAGCATCTTTTGCGCAAGCCATCACTGCTTCCCTAAATGCATCTCATTCCTCCCCCACTCCCCTTACGTCCTTTGCTCTCACCTTTTTCCATTCTGCACTCAGTGTCTCCTGGTGCTTCCTTACACAAGTCTGCTTCCCAAGATCACTTACTCTCACAACTCTCTTCACCCCAACATTTTCTCTTCTGAAAACATATATTTTTTTTTTTTTTTTTTTATACTTTGTTGCTGTCTCCCGCGTTTGCGAGGTAGCGCAAGGAAACAGACGAAAGAAATGGCCCCCCCCCCATACACATGTACATACACACGTCCACACACGCAAATATACATACCTACACAGCTTTCCATGGTTTACCCCAGACGCTTCACATGCCTTGATTCACTCCACTGACAGCACGTCAACCCCTGTATACCACATCGCTCCAATTCACTCTATTCCTTGCCCTCCTTACACCCTCCTGCATGTTCAGGCCCCGATCACACAAAATCTTTTTCACTCCATCTTTCCACCTCCAATTTGGTCTCCCTCTTCTCCTCGTTCCCTCCACCTCCGACACATATATCCTCGTGGTCAATCTTTCCTCACTCATTCTCTCCATGTGCCCAAACCATTTCAAAACACCCTCTTCTGCTCTCTCAACCACGCTCTTTTTATTTCCACACATCTCTCTTACCCTTACGTTACTTACTCGATCAAACCACCTCACACCACACATTGTCCTCAAACATCTCATTTCCAGCACATCCATCCTCCTGCGCACAACTCCATCCACAGCCCACGCCTCGCAACCATACAACATTGTTGGAACCACTATTCCTTCAAACATACCCATTTTTGCTTTCCTAGATAATGTTCTCGACTTCCACACATTTTTCAAGGCTCCCAAAATTTTCGCCCCCTCCCCCACCCTATGATCCACTTCCGCTTCCATGGTTCCATCCGCTGACAGATCCACTCCCAGATATCTAAAACACTTCACTTCCTCCAGTTTTTCTCCATTCAAACTCACCTCCCAATTGACTTGACCCTCAACCCTACTGTACCTAATAACCTTGCTCTTATTCACATTCACTCTTAACTTTCTTCTTCCACACACTTTACCAAACTCAGTCACCAGCTTCTGCAGTTTCTCACATGAATCAGCCACCAGCGCTGTATCATCAGCGAACAACAACTGACTCACTTCCCAAGCTCTCTCATCCCCAACAGACTTCATACTTGCCCCTCTTTCCAGGACTCTTGCATTTACCTCCCTAACAACCCCATCCATAAACAAATTAAACAACCATGGAGACATCACACACCCCTGCCGCAAACCTACATTCACTGAGAAACCAATCACTTTCCTCTCTTCCTACACGTACACATGCCTTACATCCTCGATAAAAACTTTTCACTGCTTCTAACAACTTGCCTCCCACACCATATATTCTTAATACCTTCCACAGAGCATCTCTATCAACTCTATCATATGCCTTCTCCAGATCCATAAATGCTACATACAAATCCATTTGCTTTTCTAAGTATTTCTCACATACATTCTTCAAAGCAAACACCTGATCCACACATCCTCTACCACTTCTGAAACCGCACTGCTCTTCCCCAATCTGATGCTCTGTACATGCCTTCACCCTCTCAATCAATACCCTCCCATATAATTTACCAGGAATACTCAACAAACTTATACCTCTGTAATTTGAGCACTCACTCTTATCCCCTTTGCCTTTGTACAATGGCACTATGCACGCATTCTGCCAATCCTCAGGCACCTCACCATGAGTCATACATACATTAAATAACCTTACCAACCAGTCAACAATACAGTCACCCCCTTTTTTAATAAATTCCACTGCAATACCATCCAAACCTGCTGCCTTGCCGGCTTTCATCTTCCGCAAAGCTTTTACTACCTCTTCTCTGTTTACCAAATCATTTTCCCTAACCCTCTCACTTTGCACACCACCTCGACCAAAACACCCTATATCTGCCACTCTGTCATCAGACACATTCAACAAACCTTCAAAATACTCATTCCATCTCCTTCTCACATCACCACTACTTGTTATCACCTCCCCATTTACGCCCTTCACTGAAGTTCCCATTTGCTCCCTTGTCTTACGCACCCTATTTACCTCCTTCCAGAACATCTTTTTATTCTCCCTAAAATTTACTGATAGTCTCTCACCCCAACTCTCATTTGCCCTTTTTTTCACCTCTTGCACCTTTCTCTTGACCTCCTGTCTCTTTCTTTTATACTTCTCCCACTCAATTGCATTTTTTCCCTGCAAAAATCGTCCAAATGCCTCTCTCTTCTCTTTCACTAATACTCTTACTTCTTCATCCCACCACTCACTACCCTTTCTAAACAGCCCACCTCCCACTCTTCTCATGCCACAAGCATCTTTTGTGCAATCCATCACTGATTCCCTAAATACATCCCATTCCTCCCCCACTCCCCTTACTTCCATTGTTCTCACCTTTTTCCATTCTGTACACAGTCTCTCCTGGTACTTCCCCACACAGGTCTCCTTCCCAAGCTCACTTACTCTCACCACCTTCTTCACCCCAACATTCACTCCTCTTTTCTGAAAACCCATACTAATCTTCACCTTAGCCTCCACAAGATAATGATCAGACATCCCTCCAGTTGCACCTCTCAGCACATTAACATCCAAAAGTCTCTCTTTCGCACGCCTGTCAATTAACACGTAATCCAATAACGCTCTCTGGCCATCTCTCCTACTTACATAAGTATACTTATGTATATCTCGCTTTTTAAACCAGGTATTCCCAATCATCAGTCCTTTTTCAGCACATAAATCTACAAGCTCTTCACCATTTCCATTTACAACACTGAACACCCCATGCATACCAATTATTCCCTCAACTGCCACATTACTCACCTTTGCATTCAAATCACCCATCACTATAACCCGGTCTCGTGCATCAAAACCGCTAACACACTCATTCAGCTGCTCCCAAAACACTTGCCTCTCATGATCTTTCTTCTCATGCCCAGGTGCATATGCACCAATAATCACCCACCTCTCTCCATCAACTTTCAATTTTACCCATATTAATCGAGAATTTACTTTCTTACATTCTATCACATACTCCCACAACTCCTGTTTCAGGAGTATTGCTACTCCTTCCCTTGCTCTTGTCCTCTCACTAACCCCTGACTTCACTCCCCAGACATTTCCAAACCACTCTTCCCCTTTACCCTTGAGCTTCGTTTCACTCAGAGCCAAAACATCCAGGTTCCTTTCCTCAAACATACTACCTATCTCTCCTTTTTTCACATCTTGGATACATCCACACACATTTAGGCACCCCACTCTGAGCCTTCGAGGAGGATGATCACTCCCCGCGTGACTCCTTCTTCTGTTTCCCATTTTAGAAAGTTAATACAAGGAGGGGAGGATTTCCGGCCCCCCGCTCCCGTCCCCTCTAGTCGCTTTCTACGACACGCGAGGAATACGTGGGAAGTATTCTTTCACCCCTATCCCCAGGGATAATTTACATATATATATATATATATATATATATATATATATATATATATATATATATAGTGAGGAAGTACCAGGAGAGACTGAGTACAGAATGGAAAAAGGTGAGAACAATGGAAGTAAGGGGAGTGGGGGAGGAATGGGATGTATTTAGGGAATCAGTGATGGATTGCGCAAAAGATGCTTCTGGCATGAAAAGAGTGGGAGGTGGGTTGGTCAGAAAGGGTAGTGAGTGGTGGGATGAAGAAGTAAGAGTATTAGTGAAAGAGAAGAGAGAGGCATTTGGACGATTTTTGCAGGGAAAAAATGCAATTGAGTGGGAGATGTATAAAAGAAAGAGACAGGAGGTCAAGAGAAAGGTGCAAGAGGTGAAAAAAAGGGCAAATGAGAGTTGGGGTGAGAGAGTATCATTAAATTTTAGGGAGAATAAAAAGATGTTCTGGAAGGAGGTAAATAAAGTGCGTAAGACAAGGGAGCAAATGGGAACTTCAGTGAAGGGCGCAAATGGGGAGGTGATAACAAGTAGTGGTGATGTGAGAAGGAGATGGAGTGATTATTTTGAAGGTTTGTTGAATGTGTTTGATGATAGAGTGGCAGATATAGTGTGTTTTGGTCGAGGTGGTGTGCAAAGTGAGAGGGTTAGGGAAAATGATTTGGTAAAAAGAGAAGAGGTAGTGAAAGCTTTACGGAAGATGAAAGCCGGCAAGGCAGCAGGTTTGGATGGTATTGCAGTGGAATTTATTAAAAAAGGGGGTGACTGTATTGTTGACTGGTTGGTAAGGCTATTTAATGTATGTATGACTCATGGTGAGGTGCCTGAGGATTGGCGGAATGCGTGCATAGTGCCATTGTACAAAGGCAAAGGGGATAAGGGTGAGTGCTCCAATTACAGAGGTATAAGTTTGTTGAGTATTCCTGGTAAATTATATGGGAGGGTATTGATTGAGAGGGTGAAGGCATGTACGGAGCATCAGATTGGGGAAGAGCAGTGTGGTTTCAGAAGTGGTAGAGGATGTGTAGATCAGGTGTTTGCTTTGAAGAATGTATGTGAGAAATACTTAGAAAAGCAAATGGATTTGTATGTAGCATTTATGGATCTGGAGAAGGCATATGATAGAGTTGATAGAGATGCTCTGTGGAAGGTATTAAGAATATATGGTGTGGGAGGAAAGTTGTTAGGAGCAGTGAAAAGTTTTTATCGAGGATGTAAGGCATGTGTACGTCTAGGAAGAGAGGAAAGTGATTGGTTCTCAGTGAATGTAGGTTTGCGGCAGGGGTGTGTGATGTCTCCATGGTTGTTTAATTTGTTTATGGATGGGGTTGTTAGGGAGGTAAATGCAAGAGTTTTGGAAAGAGGGGCAAGTATGAAGTCAGTTGGGGATGAGAGAGCTTGGGAAGTGAGTCAGTTGTTGTTCGCTGATGATACAGCGCTGGTGGCTGATTCATGTGAGAAACTGCAGAAGCTGGTGACTGAGTTTGGTAAAGTGTGTGGAAGAAGAAAGTTAAGAGTAAATGTGAATAAGAGCAAGGTTATTAGGTACAGTAGGGTTGAGGGTCAAGTCAATTGGGAGGTGAGTTTGAATGGAGAAAAACTGGAGAAAGTGAAGTGTTTTAGATATCTGGGAGTGGATCTGTCAGCGGATGGAACCATGGAAGCGGAAGTGGATCATAGGGTGGGGGAGGGGGCGAAAATTCTGGGGGCCTTGAAGAATGTGTGGAAGTCGAGAACATTATCTCGGAAAGCAAAAATGGGTATGTTTGAAGGAATAGTGGTTCCAACAATGTTGTATGGCTGCGAGGCGTGGGCTATGGATAGAGTTGTGCGCAGGAGGATGGATGTGCTGGAAATGAGATGTTTGAGGACAATGTGTGGTGTGAGGTGGTTTGATCGAGTGAGTAACGTAAGGGTAAGAGAGATGTGTGGAAATTAAAAGAGTGTGGTTGAGAGAGCAGAAGAGGGTGTTTTGAAATGGTTTGGGCACATGGAGAGAATGAGTGAGGAAAGATTGACCAAGAGGATATATGTGTCGGAGGTGGAGGGAACGAGGTGAAGTGGGAGACCAAATTGGAGGTGGAAAGATGGAGTGAAAAAGATTTTGTGTGATCGGGGCCTGAACATGCAGGAGGGTGAAAGGAGGGCAAGGAATAGAGTGAATTGGATCGATGTGGTATACCGGGGTTGACGTGCTGTCAGTGGATTGAATCAGGGCATGTGAAGCGTCTGCGGTGAACCAAGGAAAGCTGTGTATGTATATTTTCGCGTGTGGACGTATGTATATACATGTGTATGGGGGTGGGTTAGGCCATTTCTTTCGTCTGTTTCCTTGCGCTACCTCGCAAATGCGGGAGACAGCGACAAAGCAAAAAAAAAAAAAAAGAAAATATATATATATATATATATATATATATATATATATATATATATATATATATATATATATATATATATATATATATTTTTTCTTGCTTTGTCGCTGTCTCCCGCGTTTGCGAGGTAGCGCAAGGAAACAGACGAAAGAAATGGCCCAACCCACCCATATATATACATACGTCCACACACGCAGAATATACATACCTACACAGCTTTCCATGGTTTACCCCAGACGCTTCACATGCCCTGATTCAATCCACTGACATCATGTCAACCCCGGTATACCACATCGCTCCAATTCACTCTATTTCTTGCCCTCCTTTCATCCTCCTGCATGTTCAGGCCCCGATCACACAAAATCTTTTTCACTCCGTCTTTCCACCTCCAATTTGGTCTCCCTCTTCTCCTCGTTCCCTCCACCTCCGACACATATATCCTCTTGGTCAATCTTTCCTCACTCATTCTCTCCATGTGCCCAAACCATTTCAAAACACCCTCTTCTGCTCTCTCAACCACGCTCTTTCTATTTCCACACATCTCTCATACCCTTACGTTACTTACTCGATCAAACCACCTCACACCACACATTGTCCTCAAACATCTCATTTCCAGCACATCCATCCTCCTGCGCACAACTCTATCCATAGCCCACGCCTCGCAACCATACAACATTGTTGGAACCACTATTCCTTCAAACATACCCATTTTTGCTTTCCGAGATAATGTTCTCGACTTCCACACATTCTTCAAGGCTCCCAGAATTTTCGCCCCCTCCCCCACCCTATGATCCACTTCCGCTTCCATGGTTCCATCCGCTGCCAGATCTACTCCCAGATACACTTCCTCCAGTTTTTCTCCATTCAAACTCGCCTCCCAATTGACTTGACCCTCAACCCTACTGTACCTAATAACCTTGCTCTTATTCACATTTACTCTTAACTTTCTTCTTTCACACACTTTACCAAACTCAGTCACCAGCTTCTGCAGTTTCTCACATGAATCAGCCACCAGCGCTGTAACATCAGCGAACAACAACTGACTCACTTCACAAGCTCTCTCATCCCCAACAGACTTCATACTTGCCCCTCTTTCCAAAACTCTTGCATTCACCTCCCTAACAACCCCATCCATAAACAAATTAAACATCCATGGAGACATCACACACCCCTGCCGGAAACCTACATTCACTGAGAACCAATCACTTTCCTCTCTTCCTACACGTACACATGCCTTACATCCTCGATAAAAACTTTTCACTGCTCCTAACAACTTTCCTCCCACACCATATATTCTTAATACCTTCCACAGAGCATCTCTATCAACTCTATCATATGCCTTCTCCAGATCCATAAATGCTACATACAAATCCATTTGCTTTTCTAAGTATTTCTCACATACATTCTTCAAAGCAAACACCTGATCCACACATCCTCTACCACTTCTGAAACCACACTGCTCTTCCCCAATCTGATGCTCTGTACATGCCTTCACCCTCTCAATCAATACCCTCCCATATAATTTACCAGGAATACTCAACAAACTTATACCTCTGTAATTTGAGCACTCACTCTTATCCCCTTTGCCTTTGTACAATGGCACTATGCACGCATTCCGCCAATCCTCAGGCACCTCACCATGAGTCATACATACATTAAATAACCTTACCAACCAGTCAACAATACAGTCACCCCCTTTTTTAATAAATTCCACTGCAATACCATCCAAACCTGCTGCCTTGCCGGCTTTCATCTTCCGCAAAGCTTTTACTACCTCTTCTCTGTTTACCAACTCATTTTCCCTAACCCTCTCACTTTGCACACCACCTCGACCAAAACACCCTATATCTGCCACTCTATCATCAAACACATTCAACAAACCTTCAAAATACTCACTCCATCTCCTTCTCACATCACCACTACTTGTTATCACCTCCCCATTTGCGCCCTTCACTGAAGTTCACATTTGCTCCCTTGTCTTACGCACTTTATTTACCTCCTTCCAGAACATCTTTTTATTCTCCCTAAAATTTAATGATACTCTCTCACCCCAACTCTCATTTGCCCTCTTTTTCACCTCTTGCACCTTTCTCTTGACCTCCTGTCTCTTTCTTTTATACATCTCCCACTCAATTGCATTTTTTCCCTGCAAAAATCGTGCAAATGCCTCTCTCTTCTCTTTCACTCATAATCTTACTTCTTCATCCCACCACTCACTACCCTTTCTAATCATCCCACCTCCCACTCTTCTCATGCCACAAGCATATTTTGCGCAATCCATCACTGATTCCCTAAATACATCCCTTCCTCCCCCACTCCCCTTACTTCCATTGTTCTCACCTTTTTCCATTCTGTTCTCAGTCTCTCCTGGTACTTCCTCACACAAGTCTCCTTCCCAAGCTCACTTACTCTCACCACCCTCTTCACCCCAACATTCACTCTTCTTTTCTGAAAACCCATACAAATCTTCACCTTAGCCTCCACAAGATAATGATCAGACATCCCTCCAGTTGCACCTCTCAGCACATTAACATCCAAAAGTCTCTCTTTCGTGCGCCTGTCAATTAACACGTAATCCAATAACGCTCTCTGGCCATCTCTCCTACTTACATACATATACTTATGTATATCTCTCTTTTTAAACCAGGTATTCCTAATCACCAGTCCTTTTTCAGCACATAAATCTACAAGCTCTTCACCATTTCCATTTACAACACTGAACACCCCATGTATACCAATTATTCCCTCAACTGCCACATTACTCACCTTTGCTTTCAAATCACCCATCAATATAACCCGGTCTCGTGCATCAAAACCACTAACACACTCATTCAGCTGCTCCCAAAACACTTGCCTCTCATGATCTTTCTTCTCATGCCCAGGTGCATATGCACCAATAATCACCCATCTCTCTCCATCAACTTTCAGTTTTACCCATATTAATCGAGAATTTACTTTCTTACATTCTATCACATACTCCCACAACTCCTGTTTCAGGAGTAGTGCTACTCCTTCCCTTGCTCTTGTCCTCTCACTAACCCCTGACTTTACTCCCAAGACATTCCCAAACCACTCTTTCCCTTTACCCTTGAGGTTCGTTTCACTCAGAGCCAAAACATCCAGGTTCCTTTCCTCAAACATACTACCTATCTCTCCTTTTTTCACATCTTGGTTACATCCAGACACATTTAGACACCACAGTCTGAGCCTTCGAGGAGGATGAGCACTCCCCGCGTGACTCCTTCTTCTGTTTCCCTTTTTAGAAAGTTGTAAAAAATACAAGGAGGGGAGGATTTCTGGCCCCCCGCTCCCGTCCCCTCTAGTCGCCTTCTACGACACACGAGGAATGCGTGGGAAGCACTCCTTCACCCCCATCCCCAGGGACAATACACATATATATACATATATATATATACATACACATACACACGCACACGTACACACACACACACACACATATACATATATATACATATGAAAAAAGTAAGAAATAATTTAGAAAACTGAAACTTCTAGCTTGAAATGAAATGAAAAATGAATACCACATAATGGTTCAACCTCTGGCTATGGAAAAGGGAAATGTATAATTTATCCACACAAACGTCAATAGCAGTTCTCATCTAGTTAACCACTGTATCAATAAGCTTCATTGTCTAAGCTACATTTTTTTTTCCAATTTCACTATTTTCTTGTCAAAGCACCATGTATGAAAACTATCACTCGAGTAACACAACTATAAACATTTACTTCCCCTTTAAAAAAGTTCTGGGGAAGTCTGTCTTGATACACTGCGGGACACTCTACCACCTGGCGAGGTTTGTGTTGCAATGGTTCTTGATTCACAAACATAGTAGCATCACTCACTTGCGGCGTCACCTCCGTCTGCACACGGGATCCACGCCTTTCGCCTGCTCCTACGTTCACGTGATGCTCCTTTAACACTCCCACATCTGAGTGATTATCATAATGAGAGTGTTCTACTCCCCTAAATTCCAGAATGAAGTGTGATAGCTGGGTACCTTACATCCTCCACAGGACCAATAGGGCAAAAGAAAAAAAAAAAAAGAATATATATATATATATATATATATATATATATATATATATA
The DNA here is from genome assembly GCF_036320965.1 of Panulirus ornatus. Lineage (NCBI taxonomy): Eukaryota > Metazoa > Arthropoda > Malacostraca > Decapoda > Palinuridae > Panulirus > Panulirus ornatus. Next base: position 10,204,871 of record NC_092241.1, read on the forward strand.
TATATTTTTTTTTTTTTTTTATACTTTGTCTCTGTCTCCCGCGTTTGCGAGGTAGCGCAAGGAAACAGACGAAAGAAATGGCCCAACCCCCCCCCATACACATGTACATACACACGTCCACACACGCAAATATACATACCTACACAGCTTTCCATGGATTACCCCAGACGCTTCACATGCCTTGATTCAATCCACTGACAGCACGTCAACCCCTGTATACCACATCGCTCCAATTCACTCTATTCCTTTTCTTAATATACCTTGGACATTTCACTAGTGCTGCTTCAGTCCATTGACAGAATGTCAACCCCAGTATACCACATCTTTGCAATTCACTCTTCTGTTCGTGCCTTTCCCTCACCTGCATTTTCAGGCCCTGATCGCTCAGAATCTTTTTTACTCCACATATATATTTTCATATTTGATTGCCATTTTCTGCTTTAGTGAGGTAGTACCAGAAACAGGAAGAAAAGCCACATCCTCTCACTCTCCATGTGTCTTGTGATGCACCGAAACCACAGCTCCTTGTCCACAGGCCTCACAGACCTTTCTGTGGTTTACGTGGGACACTTCACATGCCCTGGTTCAGTACATTGACAGCATGTCAACTCCAGTATACTACATTCCAGTTCACTCTATCCCATACATGCCTTTCACCCTTCTGTGTGTTCAGTCCCCTATCACCATAAATCTTTTTCACCATGTCTTGTAAACAGTTGAAATTCCAGTAATATGTATATTTTTTTTTTTTTTTTTTTTTTTTTTTTTTTTACTTTGTCGCTGTCTCCCGCGTTTGCGAGGTAGCGCAAGGAAACAGACGAAAGAAATGGCCCAACCCCCCCCCCCATACACATGTATATACATACGTCCACACACGCAAATATACATACCTACACAGCTTTCCATTTACCCCAGACGCTTCACATGCCTTGATTCAATCCACTGACAGCACGTCAACCCCGGTATACCACATCGCTCCAATTCACTCTATTCCTTGCCCTCCTTTCACCCTCCTGCATGTTCAGGCCCCGATCACACAAAATCTTTTTCACTCCATCTTTCCACCTCCAATTTGGTCTCCCTCTTCTCCTTGCTCCCTCCACCTCCGACACATATATCCTCTTGGTCAATCTTTCCTCACTCATCCTCTCCATGTGCCCAAACCACTTCAAAACACCCTCTTCTGCTCTCTCAACCACGCTCTTTTTATTTCCACACATCTCTCTTACCCTTACGTTACTCAATCAAACCACCTCACACCACACATTGTCCTCAAACATTTCATTTCCAGCACATCCATCCTCCTGCGCACAACTCTATCTATAGCCCACGCCTTGCAACCATACAACATTGTTGGAACCTCTATTCCTTCAAACATACCCATTTTTCCTTTCCGAGATAATGTTCTCGACTTCCACACATTCTTCAAGGCCCCCAGAATTTTCGCCCCCTCCCCCACCCTATGATCCACTTCCGCTTCCATGGTTCCATCCGCTGCCAGATCCACTCCCAGATATCTAAAACACTTCACTTCCTCCAGTTTTTCTCCATTCAAACTCACCTCCCAATTGACTTGACCCTCAACCCTACTGTACCTAATAACCTTGCTCTTATTCACATTTACTCTTAACTTTCTTCTTCCACACATATACATATTTTTTTTTTTTTTTTTTTTTTTTTTATACTTTGTCGCTGTCTCCCGCGTTTGCGAGGTAGCGCAAGGAAATATATATGTATATAATTTTCATAAATAATGTGTAGAAAACCCTATGATTTTTAGTATTGGTTTTCAACTGATGCTGGAATTGAAATTTTTTGAAAATGACCTTTCAGACTTTAAGCAAGCATAAGTGACCATTTCCCCGATTCATGTTTCTGTAAACCAAACTTTTATGATTTAGTCAAATTATACTGTCACCAGACATTCAGAAGAAAATTATTCATTGATATATGTGATAAGTGTGAATTTATACCTAGTTAATTTAACTTTTTGGAATATTAATCTAGCAAATCAAAGGCAGTGTTTGGAAAAAATAATACCTTTTATGTTGGCATTTTTATATGAATTGTTATATCCATTGAATACATTAAGCATAACAGAAAATGAATTTGTATAGTTTGGGAAATTTGGAAAATAGTATACGTGTTCAAAAACAATTCAGATGTTTGTCTAAATGAGTATTATTGAGAAAGTTTTGTGATGCTGTTTGAACAGATAACTTTAGAAAGTAAATTAGATATTGATATCACTGCATTATGGCACACCTCTTTGCAGCTAGGAGTTCTTTACTGTTAGTCTCATTATATGCAAGGATTGTGTTCCAAAAACTGTGCATTATTGGAAATCATAAAATGAATCTATTTTTACTCTTTAAAGATAGGGATGCCTTCTAAAACCTAAACAGTAAGCTCACCCCACCAGCCAGTTCTTTCATGATGATTTTCATCTTGAAATTCAAACAATAGTGCACTAAAGCAACTTCACTACAAAATATGAACTATTTTAATACTGGTGTTTTATTCAGATGGAATTCAAATATTGACATTAACATTCACCCATGTGTACGGACATGTACATACAAGTGGACATGTTAGAGAATGGTGGTGTAGGTGTGTGAAGGAGCAGGTGTAATTCCAAATACACTTGTAGGAGGCATAGGTAGTATGACATCCACATGCAAAGGTACAGGCAAGAGGGTTGTCATCATTAGTCATAGTCATTCAAGAGACACTGGAATTGGTGGGGCATAGTGTAGGAAAGTTAGTGTGTTAGAGGGGTGGCAAGGTTAAAGAGCCAGGAGGGGGGGTGAGACCGAGGTGGAGTGCTTATAGCAAACATGGGTCTGCCTGAGTTAGCTGAGGTAACTCCCTCATTGAACTGGGTAAGCTGCAGAGTTGTTAATACTGCACATTTCACTTTCATTGGTTGCTTAAGGGCAAAGTTTCCTCACTTATAACAAGTTGGTTGGAATATGGTGCATGCATATAAGTGACCCTGCTTATGCCAAACATGCACATAACATGGATGTCCTTACATGATGTATAATGAGGCTTAACAGCCCTGTGATATTTGTGGTTTAGTTTTTTCAAGATGCTTAAAATCAGTATTATGTGCCTTCCACATATGCAGTACATATGTACCTAGATTTCCAACTCTTGATTAAACCATGTAAACATTGTAGGCTACTCAAATATATCTTTGTAATAAATTGAAGTTGCACAAGTGGTAGACACATTGGGTCATATTCAGAATATGCATGGAAATCTCTTCTGGTGCCACAGATCCATTGCTAAGTTCAATGTATTTGCTCAACTTAATGTAGTATTATCACATTATTAGCATTTGCAAGACAGTTTTTTTGTGCTTTACTTTAGAGGTTAATATGGTACACAACTGGATTTCAGTTTATGTCCACACTATTTCTCGAGTCTCAAGATTGTTTCATTTGCTGACATCCAGGTAATGCTTTTTGTATTTTGATATGTATTATTTCCATCCTCTTTGTTTTAAAACTATAATGTGACATATTCTGTGCAATGCAGACTAGTTATATACTTTAAGAATAAACTTCAGATGTGAAAAAAATTTGATTTGATATTAGATATGAATTAAATTAAAGGTGATTTTAGAGTATTAGTGTTGAAGCTTCGTGTCCCTCATGCACCGTTGTTGATATAATATTCATGCACATTATTATAGTAAATTGAGATGATTTACTTGTATATTTTTTTACTCTATGGTTTTGGATATTAACCTTTTCACAGTAGATGGGAAATGGGTCTCTTCCATTGATGAGGGTGAAGAATAAAGATTATTTCCCTGAAATTTAATGTGGTATTGAATAGAGTATTGAGCATCTTGATTTCAGAAAAGTATTGAATTATATTGGTTTTACCTCCACATAAGTTTTCACATTAGTTATTACATTCACCAGCCACTACTGCCAAACATATGACTGTGTATATGTTTTTCATTCGTTTTATATCAGTACAGTATTGTTTGTGTTATCAAGTAATAGTGCTTGAATAGTATTAGTGATGGATGATTTGAATCCGAAGATGAATAATGTGGCAGTTGAGGGTATAATTGGTGCTCATGGGGTATACAGCATTGTGAATGGAAATGATGAAGAGCATACGGATTAGTGTGATGAAAATGACCAGTGTTGGAATACCTGGTTTGAAAAGCGAGATGTACACAAGTATTCGTATATGAATAGGAGAGATGGTCAAAGGATATTATTAGATTATGTATTAATTGATAGGTGTGTAAAAGAAAGACTTTTGGATGTAAATGTGATGAGAAGGTGCATCTGGCAGGATGTCTGATCACTATCTTGTGGAGGCGAAGGTGAAGAGTTGTAAGGGTTCTCAAAAAAGAAGAGATGGTGTTGGGGAGAAGAGAAGGGTGAGAGTAAGTGAGCTTGGAAAGGAGACTTGTGTGAAGAAATACCAGGAGACATCTGAGTGAAGAATGGCAAAAGGTGAGAGTAAATGAAGCAAGAGGAGTGGGTTAGGAATGGGATGTATTTAGAGAAGCAGTGATGGCATGTGCAAGAGATGCATGTGGCATGAGAAAGCAAGAGGTGGGCAGATTGAAATGGTTGTGTGTGGTGGGATGAAGAAGCAAAGTTGTTAGTGAAAAAGAAAAGAGAGGCGTTTGAATAGTACTATCAGGGAAGGAGTGCAAATGACTGGGAGATGTATAGGAGAAAGTGGCAGGAGGTCAAGAGGAAGGTGCAGGGTTTGAAAAGGAGGGCAAATGAGAGTTGGTGTGAGAGAGTATCATTAAACTATAGGGAGAATGAAAAGCTGTTTTGGAAGGATGTAAATAATTTGCAAAAGACAAGAGAACAAATGGGAACATGGGTGAAGGGGGCAAGGGGGGGGAAGTGATAACAAGTAGTGATGGAGTGAGGAGATGAAGTGAGTATTTTGAAGGACTGTTGAATGTATTTGATGATAGAGTGACATGTAGGGTGTTTTGGTCGGGGTGATGTGCGAAGTGAGAGTCAAGGAGAGTGGTTTGGAGAAGAGAGAAGAGGTGGTGAAATCCTTCTGGAAGATGAAATCCGACAAGGACGCAGGAGTGGATGGTATTGCAGTTGAATTTATTAAGGAAGGGGGTGACTTTGTTGTTGGTAAGGATATTCAGTGTATGTATGGATCATAATGAAATACCTGAGGATTGGCAGAATGCATGTAAGTGTCATTGTACAAAGGTAAAGGGGATAAAGTGGAGTGTTCAAACTACAGAGGCATAAGTTTGTTGAGTATACCTGGAAGATTTTATGGGAGGATACTGATTGAGAGGGTGGAGGCATGTACAGAGCATCAGTTTGGGGAGAGCGGTGTAATTTCAGAAGTGGTAGAGGATGAGTGGATCAGATGTTTGCTTTGAAGAATATGTGTGAGAGATACTTAGAAAAACAGATGAATTTGTATGTGGCATTTATGGATCTGGAGTAGGCATGTGCTGGGGTTTTTAGGGATGCTTTGTGGAATGTCTTAAGAATGTATGGTGTGGGAGGTAAGCTACAAGAAGCAGTGAGAAGTTTTTTATCAAGGTGTGAGGCATGTGTACAAGTGGGAAGAGAGGAGAGTGATTGGTTCCCAGTGAAGGTCGGTCTGCGGCAGGGGTGTGTGTTGTCACCATGGTTGTTTAATTTGTTTATGGATGGGGTTGTTAGGGAGTAAATGCAAGAGTTTTGGAGAGAGGGGTGAGTATCCAGTCTGTTGGGGAAGTGAGTCAGTTGTTCGCCAGTGATACAGCACTGGTGGCTGTTTCAAGTGAGAAGCTGCAGAAGTTGGTGACTGAGTTTGGAAAAGCATGTGAAAGGAGAAAGTTAAGAATAAATGTGAGTAAGATCAATGTTATTAGTTCAGCAGGGTTGTGGGACAAGCTAGTTGGGATTTAAGTTTGAATGAAGAAAATTTGGAGGAAGTGAAACTTTTTAGATATCTGGGAGTGGATTTGGAAGCAAATGGAACCATGGAAGTGGAAGTGAGTCACAGGGTGGGGGAGGGAGCGAAGATTCTGGGAGTGATGAAGAATCTGTAGAAAGAGAGAACACTATCTTGGAGAGCAAAGATGAGTATATTTGAATGAATAGTAGTTCCAGCAATATTATATGGTTGTGGGGTATGAGCAATTGATAGGGTTGTGTGGAGGAGGGTGGATGTGTTGGAAATGAAATGTTTGAGGACAGCATGTGGTGTGAGGTGATTTGAGAGATGTGTGGTAATGAAAAGAGTGTGGATGATAGAACAGAAGAGATTATGTTGAAATGGTTTAGAGATGTGGAGAGAATGAGTGAGGAAAGGTTGACAAAGAGGATACACGTGTCAAAGGTGGAGGGAACAATGAGGCCAAATTGGAGATGGAAGGATGGAGTGAAAAAGATTTGATTTTTTTGGGCCTGAACATGCAGGAGGGTGAAAGACATGCACGTAGTAGATAGAGTGAATTGGAACAGTGGGGTCGACATGCCATCAGAGGACTGAACCAGAGCATGTGGAATGTCTAGAGTAAACCATGGAAAAGCTTGTGGGGCCTGGATGAGGATGGGGAGCTGTGGTTTTGATGAATTACACATGACAGCTAGGGAATGAGTGTAAGCAGACATGACCTTTTTTATTCTGTTTTCTGGCACTACCTCGCTGATGCACAGGGTAATGATGCTGTTTCCTATGGTGCAGGATGGCGCCAGGAATGGATGAAGGTGAGGAAGTTTGAATATGTACGTGTACATATTCATATCAATGTGTATGTATATCCTTGGGCATAGGGGTTAAAACAATACTTTCCACGTATTCCCTGCTTGCCATGAAAGGCAACTGAAAGGAGTGAGAGAATGGGGCTGGAAATCCTCCTGTTCAGTTTTTATTTTTCCAAAAGAAGGAACAGAGAAGGGGGTCAAGTGAGGATTTTCCCTCTTAAGGTTCAGTCCCCTGTTCTTGACACTACCTCATTAATGGGGAAAATGGCAAAGTTTTATGGAAAAAATGTATAAATTGTAGTGAAGTGTTTTTTGATATCTGGGAGTGGAACCATTGAAGTGGAAGTGAGTCATAAGGTGTGGGAGGGAGCAAAGGTTCTGGGAGCCATGAAGAATGTGTGGAAAGAGATTATGTTATTTCATAGAGCAAAAATTGGTATATTTCAAGGATTAGTAATTTCAACAATATTATTTGGTTGCAATGCTTGGGCTATAGATAGGGTTGTATAGAGGAGGATGGATGTGTTGGAAATGAAATATTTGAGGACAGCATGTGGTGTAAGATGGTTTGATCAAGTTAGTAATGAGAGGGTAAGAAAGATGTGTAGTAATGAAAAGAGTGTTTTGGACTTATGGAGAGAATGAGTGAGGAAAGGTTAACAAAAAGTATATATTTGTCTGATGTGGCAGGAGCTTGGAGAAATGAAAGACCAAATTAGAAGTGGAAGGATGGAGCGAAAAAGATTTTGAGTGATCATGGCCTGAACGTGCTGGAAAGTAAAAGGTTCGCACAGAATAGAGTGAATTGGAATGATTTGGTATACTAGGGTCGATGTGCTGTCAGTGGACTGAACCAGGGCATGTGAAACCTCTGGGGTAAATCATGGAAAGGTTGTTTGGTCTGGATGTGGATAGGGAGTTGTAGTTTTGGTGTATTACACATGACAGTTAGAGAATGAATGTGACCAGATATGGCCTTTTTTGTCTGTTTCCTGATGCTACTTTACTGACACTGGGGGTGGCAATGCTGTTTCCTGTGGGGCGGTGTGGCGCTAGGAATGTATGAAGTCAAGCAAGTATGAACATGTATATATGTATATATATTTATGTGTATGTATGTATTTGTATATATGTTATTTTTATTTTTTTTTATTATACTTTGTCGCTGTCTCCCGCGTTTGTGAGGTAGCGCAAGGAAACAGACGAAAGAAATGGCCCAACCCCCCCCCATACACATGTATATACATACGTCCACACACGCAAATATACATACCTACACAGCTTTCCATGGTTTACCCCAGACGCTTCACATGCCTTGATTCAATCCACTGACAGCACGTCAACCCCGGTATACCACATCGCTCCAATTCACTCTATTCCTTGCCCTCCTTTCACCCTCCTGCATGTTCAGGCCCCGATCACACAAAATCTTTTTCACTCCATCTTTCCACCTCCAATTTGGTCTCCCTCTTCTCCTCGTTCCCTCCACCTCCGACACATATATCCTCTTGGTCAATCTTTCTTCACTCATTTTCTCCATGTGCCCAAACCACTTCAAAACACCCTCTTCTGCTCTCTCAACCACGCTCTTTTTATTTCCACACATCTCTCTTACCCTTACGTTACTCACTCGATCAAACCACCTCACACCACACATTGTCCTCAAACATCTCATTTCCAGCACATCCATCCTCCTGCGCACAACTCTATCCATAGCCCACGCCTCGCAACCATACAACATTGTTGGAACCACAATTCCTTCAAACATACCCATTTTTGCTTTTCGAGATAATGTTCTCGACTTCCACACATTCTTCAAGGCCCCCAGAATTTTCGCCCCCTCCCCCACCCTATGATCCACTTCCGCTTCCATGGTTCCATCCGCTGCCAGATCCACTCCCAGATATCTAAAACACTTCACTTCCTCCAGTTTTTCTCCATTCAAACTCACCTCCCAATTGACTTGACCCTCAACCCTACTGTACCTAATAACCTTGCTCTTATTCACATTTACTCTTAACTTTCTTCTTCCACACACTTTACCAAACTCAGTCACCAGCTTCTGCAGTTTCTCACATGAATCAGCCACCAGCGCTGTATCATCAGCGAACAACAACTGACTCACTTCCCAAGCTCTCTCATCCCCAACTGACTTCATACTTGCCCCTCTTTCCAAAACTCTTGCATTTACCTCCCTAACAACCCCATCCATAAACAAATTAAACAACCATGGAGACATCACACACCCCTGCCGCAAACCTACATTCACTGAGAACCAATCACTTTCCTCTCTTCCTACACGTACACATGCCTTACATCCTCGATAAAAACTTTTCACTGCTTCTAACAACTTTCCTCCCACACCATATATTCTTAATACCTTCCACAGAGCATCTCTATCAACTCTATCATATGCCTTCTCCAGATCCATAAATGATACATACAAATCCATTTGCTTTTCTAAGTATTTCTCACATACATTCTTCAAAGCAAACACCTGATCCACACATCCTCTACCACTTCTGAAACCACACTGCTCTTCCCCAATCTGGTGCTCTGTACATGCCTTCACCCTCTCAATCAATACCCTCCCATATAATTTACCAGGAATACTCAACAAACTTATACCTCTGTAATTTGAGCACTCACTCTTATCCCCTTTGCCTTTGTACAATGTTGATATTTATATGTATATGTGTGTATTGGTACATGTATATCTGTGTATTTATATACACCCCCTCACCAACATACGTCCAAGTTCCATTCTGACAGGCCGGTCTGATCTCAGAATGGACGTACGTCAGACACATGTCAGCATGGCATGTAGAATTTGTATACCTGTACAGCATTCTTTTATTCCTCTCAATTTCTATCATGATTATCGCATTTTTATTAACCACCTTTATTATATGACTCTGTAGTTTCTTTTTACCTTTTATTTAAGATTATCTAGTTCATATTTCATTTTTATTTTTTGATTTATATTTTTTTCTTTCAAATATATGGATGATCATAAGTTGCGTAGGTCATCAATAAGGGATCAGGTGTGTATGTGTATGTAAGTGGATGGGTCTTTCTTCATCTGTTTCCTAGCGCTACCTTGCTAATACGGAAAATGTGATCAAGTATGATGATATTTTATATATATCTATTATACTTGATCGCTGTCTACGGCATTAGCGAGTTAGCACAAGGAAACATGAAAGAATGGCCTAACCCACACACATACACGTATATACATTCAAGCCCACATACACACATACAGATACCTATACATTTCAATATATACATACATATACTTACACAGACATATACATAGGGGCAGACAGTGTGAATTGTGTGCATGTGTGGATATGTGAGTGTCTGTGTGTGTATATATGTGTGTATACGTTGGGATGTGTGGGTGTGTATGTTTACGTGTGTGGACGTGTGTGTGTGTGCATGGGTGTGGGGGTGGGTTGGGCCATTTCTTTCGTCTGTTTCCTTGCGCTACCTTGCAGACACAGGAGACAGCGACAAAGCAAAAAACATATATATATATATATATATATTTTTTTTTCTTTTTTATACTTTGTCGCTGTCTCCCGCGTTTGCGAGGTAGCGCAAGGAAACAGACGAAAGAAATGGCCCAACCCCCCCCCCCATACACATGTATATACATATGTCCACACACGCAAATATACATACCTACACAGCTTTCCATGGTTTACCCCAGACGCTTCACATGCCTTGATTCAATCCACTGACAGCACGTCAACCCCGGTATACCACATCGCTCCAGTTCACTCTATTCCTTGCCCTCCTTTCACCCTCCTGCATGTTCAGGCCCCGATCACACAAAATCTTTTTCACTCCATCTTTCCACCTCCAATTTGGTCTCCCTCTTCTCGTTCCCTCCACCTCCGACACATATATCCTCTTGGTCAATCTTTCCTCACTCATTCTCTCCATGTGCCCAAACCACTTCAAAACACCCTCTTCTGCTCTCTCAACCACGCTCTTTTTATTTCCACACATCTCTCTTACCCTTATGTTACTCACTCGATCAAACCACCTCACACCACACATTGTCCTCAAACATCTCATTTCCAGCACATCCACCCTCCTGCGCACAACTCTATCCATAGCCCACGCCTCGCAACCATACAACATTGTTGGAACCACTATTCCTTCAAACATACCCATTTTTCCTTTCCAAGATAATGTTCTCGACTTCCACACATTTTTCAAGGCCCCCAGAATTTTCGCCCCCTCCCCCACCCTATGATCCACTTCCGCTTCCATGGTTCCATCCGCTGCCAGATCCACTCCCAGATATCTAAAACACTTCACTTCCTCCAGTTTTTCTCCATTCAAACTCACCTCCCAATTGACTTGACCCTCAACCCTACTGTACCTAATAACCTTGCTCTTATTCACATTTACTCTTAACTTTCTTCTTCCACACACTTTACAAAACTCAGTCACCAGCTTCTGCAGTTTCTCACATGAATCAGCCACCAGCGCTGTATCATCAGCGAACAACAACTGACTCACTTCCCAAGCTCTCTCATCCCCAACAGACTTCATACTTGCCCCTCTTTCCAAAACTCTTGCATTTACCTCCCTAACAACCCCATCCATAAACAAATTAAACAACCATGGAGACATCACACACCCCTGCCGCAAACCTACATTCACTGAGAACCAATCACTTTCCTCTCTTCCTACACGTACACATGCCTTACATCCTCGATAAAAACTTTTCACTGCTTCTAACAACTTGCCTCCCACACCATATATTCTTAATACCTTCCACAGAGCATCTCTATCAACTCTATCATATGCCTTCTCCAGATCCATAAATGCTACATACAAATCCATTTGCTTTTCTAAGTATTTCTCACATACATTCTTCAAAGCAAACACCTGATCCACACATCCTCTACCACTTCTAAAACCACACTGCTCTTCCCCAATCTGATGCTCTGTACATGCCTTCACCCTCTCAATCAATACCCTCCCATATAATTTACCAGGAATATATATATATATATATATATATATATATATATATATATATATATATATATATATATATATATATATATCTTTCTTTCTTTCATACTATTCGCCATTTCCCGCGTTAGCAATGTAGCGTTAAGAACAGAGGACTGGGCCTCTGAGGGAATATCCTCACCTGGCCTCATTCTCTGTTCCTTCTTTTGGAAAATTAAAAAAAAACGAGAGGGGAGGATTTCCAGCCCCCCGCTCCCTCCCCTTTTAGTCGCCTTCTACGACACGCAGGGAATACGTGGGAAGTATTCTTTTTCCCCTATCCCCAGGGATAATATATATATATATATATATATATATATATATATATATATATATATATATTTTTTTTTTCTTTTTTTTTTCTTTTTGCCGCTGTCTCCCGCGTTTGCGAGGTAGCGCAAGGAAACAGACGAAAGAAATGGCCCAACCCACCCCCATACACATGTAAATACATACGTCCACACGCAAATATACATACCTACACAGCTTTCCATGGTTTACCCCAGACGCTTCACATGCCCTGATTCAATCCACTGACAGCACGTCAACCCCGGTATACCACATCTATCCAATTCACTCTATTCCTTGCCCTCCTTTCACCCTCCTGCATGTTCAGGCCCCGATCACACAAAATCTTTTTCACTCCATCTTTCCACCTCCAATTTGGTCTCCCACTTCTCCTCGTTCCCTCCACCTTCAACACATATATCCTCTTGGTCAATCTTTCCTCACTCATTCTCTCCATGTGCCCAAACCATTTCAAAACACCCTCTTCTGCTCTCTCAACCACGCTCTTTTTATTTCCACACATCTCACTTATCCTTACGTTACTTACTTGATCAAACCACCTCACACCACACATTGTCCTCAAACATGTCATTTCCAACACATCCATCCTCCTGCGCACAACTCTATCCATAGCCCACGCCTTGCAACCATACAACATTGTTGGAACCGCTATTCCTTCAAACATACCCATTTTTGCTTTCCGAGATAATGTTCTCGACTTCCACACATTCTTCAAGGCTCCCAGAATTTTCGTCCCCTCCCCCACCCTATGATCCACTTCCGCTTCCATGGTTCCATCCGCTGCCAGATCCACTCCCAGATATCTAAAACACTTTACTTCCTCCAGTTTTTCTCCATTCAAACTTACCTCCCAATTGACTTGACCCTCAACCCTACTGTACCTAATAACCTTGCTCTTATTCACATTTACTCTTAATTTTCTTCTTTCACACACTTTACCAAACTCAGTCACCAGCTTCTGCAGTTTCTCACATGAATCAGCCACCAGCGCTGTATCATCAGCGAACAACAACTGACTCACTTCCCAAGCTCTCTCATCCCCAACAGACTTCATACTTGCCCCTCTTTCCAAAAATCTTGCATTCACTTCCCTAACAACCCCATCCATAAACAAATTAAACAACCATGGAGACATCACACACCCCTGCCGCAAACCTACATTCACTGAGAACCAATGACTTTCCTCTCTTCCTACACGTACACATGACTTAGATCCTCGATAAAAACTTTTCACTGCTTCTAACAACTTTCCTCCCACACCATATATTCTTAATACCTTCCACAGAGCATCTCTATCAACTCTATCATATGCCTTCTCCAGATCCATAAATGCTACATACAAATCCATTTGCTTTTCTAAGTATTTCTCACATACATTCTTCAAAGCAAATACCTGATCCACACATCCTCTACCACTTCTGAAACCACACTGCTCTTCCCCAATCTGATGCTCTGTACATGCCTTCACCCTCTCAATCAATACCCTCCCATATGATTTACCAGGAATACTCAACAAACTTATACCTCTGTAATTTGAGAACTCACTCTTATCCCCTTTGCCTTTGTACAATGGCACTATGCACGCATTCTGCCAGTCCTCAGGCACCTCACCATGAGTCATACATACATTAAATAACCTTACCAACCAGTCAACAATACAGTCACCCCCTTTTTAATAAATTCCACTGCAATACCATCCAAACCTGCTGCCTTACCGGCTTTCATCTTCCGCAAAGCTTTTACTACCTCTCCTCTGTTTACCAAATCATTTTCCTTAACCCTCTCACTTTGCACACCACCTTGACCAAAACACCCTATATCTGCCACTCTATCATCAAACACATTCAACAAACCTTCAAAATACTCACTCCATCTCCTTCTCACATCCCCACTACTTGTTATCACCTCCCCATTTGCGCCCTTCACTGAAGTTCCCATTTGCTCCCTTGTCTTACACACTTTATTTACCTCCTTCCAGAACATCTTTTTATTCTCCCTAAAATTTAATGATACTCTCTCACCCCAACTCTCATTTGCCCTCTTTTTCACCTCTTGCATCTTTCTCTTGACCTCCTGTCTCTTTCTTTTATACATCTCCCAATCAATTGCATTTTTTCCCTGCAAAAATCATCTAAATGCCTCTCTCTTCTCTTTCACTAATAATCTTACTTCTTCATCCCACCACTCACTACCCTTTCTAATCAACTCACCTCCCACTCTTCTCATGCCACAAGCATCTTTTGCGCAATCCACCACTGATTCCCTAAATACATTCCATTCCTCCCCCACTCCCCTTACTTCAATTGTTGTCACCTTTTTCCATTCTGTACTCAGTCTCTCCTGGTACTTCCTCACACAAGTCTCCTTCCCAAGCTCACTTACTCTCACCACCCTCTTCACCCCAACATTCACTCTTCTTTTCTGAAAACCCATACAAATCTTCACCTTAGCCTCCACAAGATAATGATCAGACATCCCTCCAGTTGCACCTCTCAGCACATTAACATCCAAAAGTCTCTCTTTCGCGACTAGAGGGGACGGGAGCGGGGGGCCAGAAATCCTCCCCTTGTATTTTTTAACTTTCTAAAATGGGAAACAGAAGAAGGAGTCACGCGGGGAGTGCTCATCCTCCTCGAAGGCTCAGACTGGGGTGTCTAAATGTGTATGGATGTAACCAAGATATGAAAAAAGGAGAGATAGGTAGGATGTTTGAGGAAAGGAACCTGGTTGTTTTGGCTCTGAGTGAAACAAAGCTCACGGGTAAAGGGGAAGAGTGGTTTGTTAATGTCTTGGGTTAGTGAGAGGACAAGAGCAAGGGAAGGAGTAGCAGTACTCCCGAAACAGGAGTTGTGGGAGTATGTGATAGAATGTAAGAAAGTAAATTCTCGATTAATATGGGTAAAACTGAAAGTTGATGGAGAGAGATGGGTGATTATTGGTGCATATGCACCTGGGCATGAGAAGAAAGATCAGGAGAGGCAAGTGTTTTGGGAGCAGCTGAATGAGTGTGTTAGTGGTTTTGATGCATGAGACCGGGTTATAGTGATGGGTGATTTGAATGCAAAGGTGAGTAATGTGGCAGTTGAGGGAATAATTGGTATACATGGGGTGTTCAGTGTTGTAAATGGAAATGGTGAAGAGCTTGTAGATTTATGTGCTGAAAAAGGACTGGTGATTAGGAATACCTGGTTTAAAAAGCGAGATATACATAAGTATACGTATGTAAGTAGGAGAGATGGCCAGAGAGCGTTATTGGATTACATGTATATATATATATATATATATATATATATATATATATATATATTCAAACTTACCTCGCAACTGACTTGACCCTCAAGCCTACTGTACCTAATAACCTTGCTCTTATTCACATTTACTCTTAACTTTCTTCTTTCACACACTTTACCAAACTCAGTCACCAGCTTCTGCAGTTTCTCACATGAATCAGCCACCAGTGCTGTATCATCACCGAACAACAACTGACTCACTTCCCAAGCTCTCTCATCCACAACAGACTTCATACTTGCCACTATTTCCAAAACTCTTACATTCACCTCCCTAACAACCCCATCCATAAACAAATTAAACAACCATGGAGACATCACACACCCCTGCCGCAAACCTACATTCACTGAGAACCAATCACTTTCCTCTCTTCCTGAACGTACACATGCCTTACATCCTCGATAAAAACTTTTCACTGCTTCTAACAACTTGCCTCCCACACCATATATTCTTAATACCTTCCACAGAGCATCTCTATCAACTCTATCATATGCCTTCTCCAGATCCATAAATGCTACATACAAATCCATTTGCTTTTCTAAGTATTTCTCACATACATTCTTCAAAGCAAACACCTGATCCACACATCCTCTACCACTTCTGAAACCACACTGCTCTTCTCCAATCTGATGCTCTGTACATGCCTTCACCCTTTCAATCAATACCCTCCCATATGATTTACCAGGAATACTGAACAAACTTATACCTCTGTAATTTGAGCACTCACTCTTATCCCCTTTGCATTTGTACAATGGCACTATGCATGCATTCTGCCAGTCCTCAGACACCTCACCATGAGTCATACATACATTAAATAACCTTACCAACCAGTCAACAATACAGTCACCCCCTTTTTTAATAAATTCCACTGCAATACCATCCAAACCTGCTGCCTTACCGGCTTTCATCTTCCGCAAAGCTTTTACTACCTCTTCTCTGTTTACCAAATCATTTTCCCTAACCCTCTCACTTTGCACACCACCTCGACCAAAACACCCTATATCTGCCACTCTATCATCAAACACACTCAACAAACCTTCAAAATACTCACTCCATCTCCTTCTCACATCCCCACTACTTGTTATCACCTCCCCATTTGCGCCCTTCACTGAAGTTCCCATTTGCTCCCTTGTCTTACGCACTTTATTTACCTCCTTCCAGAACATCTTTTTATTCTCCCTAAAATTTAATGATACTCTCTCACCCCAACTCTCATTTGCCCTCTTTTTCACCTCTAGCACCTTTCTCTTGACCTCCTGTCTCTTTCTTTTATACATCTCCCACTCAATTGCATTTTTTCCCTGCAAAAATCGTCCAAATGCCTCTCTCTTCTCTTTCACTAATAATCTTACTTCTTCATCCCACCACTCACTACCCTTTCTAATCAACCCACCTCCCACTCTTCTAATGCCACAAGCATCTTTTGCGCAATCCATCACTGATTCCCTAAATACATCCCATTCCTCCCCCACTCCCCTTAATTCCATTGTTCTCGCCTTTTTCCATTCTGTTCTCAGTCTCTCCTGGTACTTCCTCACACAAGTCTCCTTCCCAAGCTCACTTACTCTCACCACCCTCTTCACCCCAACATTCACTCTTCTTTTCTGAAAACCCATACAAATCTTCACCTTAGCCTCCACAAGATAATGATCAGACATCCCTCCAGTTGCACCTCTCAGCACATTAACATCCAATAGTCTCTCTTTTGCGCGCCTATCAATTAACACGTAATCCAATAACGCTTTCTGGCCATCTCTCCTATTTACATACGTATACTTTTATATCTCTCTTTTTAAATCAGGTATTCCCAATCACCAGTCCTTTTTCAGCACATAAATCTACAAACTCTTCACCATTTCCATTTACAACACTGCACACCCCATGTAAACCAATTATTCCCTCAACTGCTACATTACTCACCTTTGCCTTCAAGTCACCCTTCACGATAACCCGGTCTCGTGCATCAAAACTACTAACACACTCACTCAGCTGCTCCCAAAATACTTGCCTCTCATGATCTTTCTTCTCATGCCTAGGTACATATGCACCTATAATAACCCATTTCTCTCCATCCACTTTCAGTTTGACCCATATCGATCTACAGTTTACTTTCTTACACTCTATCACATACTCCCACTACTCCATTTTCAGGAGTAGTGCTACTCCATCCCTTGCTCTTGTCCTTTCACTAACCCCTGACTTTATTCCCAAGACATTCCCAAACCACTCTTCCCCTTTACCCTTGAGCTTCGTTTCACTCAGGGCCAAAACATCCAGGTTCCTTTCCTGAAACATACTATATATCTCTCCTTTTCTCTCATCTTGATTACGTCCATACACATTTAGACACCCCAGTCTGAGCCTTCGAGGAGGATGAGCACTCCCCTCGTGACTCCTTCTTCTGTTTCTCCTTTTAGAAAGCTAAAATATAAGGAGGGAAGGGTTTCCAGCCCCTCGCTCCCGTCGCGTTTAGTCGCCTTCTACGACACGTGAGGAATGCGTGGGAAGTATTCTTTCTCCCCTATCCCTAGGGATATATATATATATATATATATATATATATATATATATATATATATATATATATATATATATATATATAGATATATGTACATATATATATATATATATATATATATATATATATATATATATATATATATATATATATATATATATATATATATATATATGTGTGTGTGTGTGTGTGTGTGTGTGTGTGTGTGTTAGTAGTTTTGATGCACGAGACCTGGTTATAGTGATGGGTGATTTGAATGCAAAGGTGAGTAATTGGTGTATATGGGGTGTTCAGTATTGTAAATGGAAATGGTGAAGAGCTTGTAGATTTATATGCTGAAAAATGACTGTTGATTGGGAATACCTGGTTTAAAAAGAGAGATATACATAAGTATGCGTATGTAAGTAGGAGAGATGACCGGTGGGCGTTTTAGACGTTAATTTCCTGGGAGGTGCAACTGGAGGGATGTCTGATCATTATCTTGTGGAGGCGAAGGTAAACATTTGTAGAGGTTTTCAGAAAAGAAGAAAGAATGTTGGGGTGAAGAGAGTGGTGAGAGTAAGTGAGGTTGGGAAGGAGACTTGTGTAAGAAAGTACCAGGAGAGACAGAGTACAGAATGGAAAAAGGTGAGAACAAAGGGCGTATGTGGAGTGGGGGAGGAATGGGATGTATTTAGGGAAGCAGTGATTTCTTGTGCAAAAGATGCTTGTGGCATGAGAGGCGTGGGAGGTGGGCAGATTATAAAGGGTAGTTACTGGTGGGATGAAGAAGTAAGATTATTAGTGAAAGAGAAGAGAGAGGCATTTGGACGATTTTTGTAGGGAAATAATGTAAGTGACTGGGAGATGTATAAAAGAAAGAGGCAGGAGGTCAAGAGAAAAGTGCAAGAGGTGGAAAAGAGGGCAAATGAGAGTTGGGATGAGAGAGTATCATTAAATTTTAGGGAGAATAGAAAGATGTTTTGGAAGGAGGTAAGTAAAGTGCATAAGACAATGGAACAAATGGGAACATCGGTGAAGGGTGCTAATCTGGAAGGTATAACAAGTAGTGGGGATATGAGAAGATGGAGTGAGGGTCTGTTGAATGTGTTTGATGATAGAGTGGCAGATATAAGGTCGTTTGGTTGAGGTGGTGTGCAAAGTGTGAGGAGTAGGGAGAATGATTTGGTAAACAGAGAAGAGGTCGTAAAAACTTTGTGGAAAATGAAAGCTGGCAAGGCAGCGGGTTTGGATGGTATTGCAGTGGAATTCATTTAAAAAGGGGGTGACTGTATTGTTAACTGGTTGGTAAGGTTATTCAATGTATGTATGACTCATGGTGAGGTGCCTGATGATTGGCGGAATGCTTGCATAGTGCCATTGCACAAAGGCAAAGGGGATAAAAGTGAGTGCTCAAATTACAGAGGTATAAGTTTGTTGAGTATTCCTGGGAAATTATATAGGAGGGTATTGATTGAGAGGGTGAAGGCATGTACAGAGCATTAGATTGGGGAAGAGCAGTGTGGTTTCAGAAATGGTAGAGGATGTGTGGATGAGGTGTTTGCTTTGAAGAATGTTTGTGAGAAATACTTAGAAAAGGAAATGGATTTATATGTAGCATTTATGGATCTGGAGAAGGCATATGATAGAGTTGATAGAGATGCTCTGTGGAAGGTATTAAGAATATATGGTGTGGGAGGCAAGTTTTTAGAAGCAGTGAAAAGTTTTTATCGAGGATGTAAGGCATGGCATATGTACGTGTAGGAAGAGAGGAAAGTGATTGGTTCTCAGTGAATGTTGTTTTGCGGCAGGGGTGTGTGATGTGTCCATGGTCGTTTAATTTGTTCATGTATGGGGCTGTTAGGGAGGTGAATGCAAGAGTTTTGGAAAGAGGGGCCAATATGCAGTCTATTGTGGATGAGAGAGCTTGGGAAGTGAGTCAGTTGTTGTTCGCTGATGATACATCGCTGGTGGCTGATTCGTGTGAGAAACTGTAGAAGTGTGTGGCTGAGTTTGGTAAAGTGTGTGAAAGAAGAAAGCTGAGAGTAAATGTGAATAAGAGTAGGGTTTATTTAAGTACAGTAGGGTTGAGGGACGTCAGTTGCGAGGTAAGTTTGAATGGAGAGAAACCTGGAGTAAGTGAAGTGTTTTAGATATCTGGGAGTGGATTTGGCAGCGGATGGAACCATAGAAGCGGAAGTGAAGCATAGGGTGGGGGAGGGGGCGAAAGTTCTGGAAGCCTTGAAGAATATGTGGAAGTCTAGAACATTATCTCGGAAAGCAAAAATGGGTATGTTTGAATGAATAGTGGTTCCAAGAATGTTATATGGTTGCGAGGCGTAGGCCATAGATAGAGTTGTGTGGAGGAGGGTGGATGTGCTGGAAATGAGATGTTTGAGGGCAATATGTGGTGTGAAGTGGTTTGGTCGACTAAGTAATAATAGGGTAAGAGAGATGTGTGGTAATAAAGAGAGTGTGGTTGAGAGAGCAGAAGAGGGTGTTTTGAAATGATTTAGTCACATAGAGAGCATGAGTAAGCAAAGATTGGCCAAGAGGATATATGTGTCAAAGATGGAGGGAATGAGGAGAAGTGGGAGACCAAATTGGAGGTGGAAAGATGGAGTGAAAAAGATTTTGAGTACTCAAGATCGGGGCCTGAACATGCAGGAGGGTGAAAGGCTTGCAAGGAATAGAGTGAATTGGAATGATTTGGTATATCGGGGTCGACGTGCTGTCAATGGATTGAAGCAGTGCATGTGAAACGTCTGGGGTAAACAATGGAAATTTCTGTGGGGCCTCTTATGTGGAAAGGGAGCTGTGGTTTCGGTGCATTATACCTGACAGTTAGAGACTGAGTGTGAACGAATGTGGCCTTTGTTGTCTTTTCCTAGCGCTACCTCGCGCACATGCTGGGGGTAGGGGGCTGTTATTTCATGTGTAGCGGGTTGGCTATTGAAATGAATAAAGGCAGACAGTATGAATTATGTACATGTGTATACATGTATATGTTTGTGTGTATATATATATGTATACGTTGAGATGAATAGGAATGTATATATGCGTGTGTGGACATGTATGTATATACATGTGTATATGGGTGGGTTGGGCCATTCTCTAGTCTGTTTCCTTGCGCTACCTTGCTAACGCGGGAGACAGCGACAAAGTAAAATTGATAAGTAAATATATATATATATATATATATATATATATATATATATATATATATATATATATATATATATATATATATATATATATATATATATTATTATTTTTATTATTTTGCTTTGTCGCTGTCTCCCGCGTTTGCGAGGTAGCGCAAGGAAACAGACGAAAGAAATGGCCCAACCCACCCCCATACACAATGTATATACATACACGTCCACACACGCAAATATACATACCTATACATCTCAATGTACACATATGTATACACACACAGACACATAAATATATGCCCATGCACACAATTCACACTGTCTGCCTTTATTCATTTCCATCGCCACCTCGCCACACATGGAATACCATCCCCCTCCCCCCTCATGTGTGCGAGGTAGCACTAGGAAAAGACAACAAAGGATTCGTTCACACTCAGTCTCTAGCTGTCATGCAATGATGCCCGAAACCACAGCTCCCTTTCCACATCCAGGCCCCACACAACTTTCCATGGTTTACCCCAGACGCTTCACATGCCCTGATTCAATCCACTGACAGCACGTCAACCCCGGTATACCACATCGATCCAATTCACTCTATTCCTTGTCCTCCTTTCACCCTCCTGCATGTTCAGGCCCCGATCACACAAAATCTTTTTCACTCCATCTTTCCACCTCCAATTTGGTCTCCCACTTCTCCTCGTTCCCTCCACCTCCGACACATATATCCTCTTGGTCAATCTTTCCTCACTCATTCTCTCCATGTGCCCAAACCATTTCAAAACACCCTCTTCTGCTCTCTCAACCACGCTCTTTTCATTTCCACACATCTCTCTTACCCCTACATTACTTACTCGATCAAACCACCTCACACCACACATTGTCCTCAAACATCTCATTTCCAGCACATCCATCCTCCTGCGCACAACTCTATCCATAGCCCACGCCTCGCAACCATACAACATTGTTGGAACCACTATTCCTTCAAACATACCCATTTTTGCTTTCGGAGATAATGTTCTCGACTTCCACACATTCTTCAAGGCTCCCAGGATTTTCGCCCCCTCCCCCACCCAATGATTCACTTCCGCTTCCATGGTTCCATCCGCTGCCAGATCCACTCCCAGATATCTAAAACACTTTACTTCCTCCAGTTTCTCTCCATTCAAACTTACCTCCCAGTTGACTTGACCCTCAACCCTACTGTTCCGAATAACCTTGCTCTTATTCACATTTACTCTTAACTTTCTTCTTTCACACACTTTACCAAACTCAGTCACCAGCTTCTGCAGTTTCTCACATGAATCAGCCACCAGCGCTGTATCATCAGCGAACAACTGACTCACTTCCCAAGGTCCCTCATCCACAACAGACTTCATACTTGCCCCTCTTTCCAAAACTCTTGCATTCACCTCCCTAACAACCCCATCCATAAACAAATTAAACAACCATGGAGACATCACACACCCCTGCCGCAAACCTACATTCACTGAGAACCAATCACTTTCCTCTCTTCCTACACGTACACATGCCTTACATCCTAGATAAAAACTTTTCACTGCTTCTAACAACTTGCCTCCCACACCATATATTCTTAATACCTTCCACAGAGCATCTCTAGCAACTCTATCATATGCCTTCTCCAGATCCATAAATGCTACATACAAATCCATTTGTTTTTCTAAGTATTTCTCACATACATTCTTCAAAGCAAACACCTGATCCACACATCCTCTACCACTTCTGAAACCACACTTCTCTTCCCCAATCTGATGCTCTGTACAAGCATGTACAGTAGGGTTAAGGGTCAAGTCAATTGGGAGGTGAGTTTGAATGGAGAAAAACTGGAGGAAGTGAAGTGTTTTAGATATCTGGGAGTGGATCTGGCAGCGGATGGAACCATGGAAGCGGAAGTGGATCATAGGATGGGGGAGGGGGCGAAAATTCTGGGAGCCTTGAAGAATGTGTGGAAGTCGAGAACATTATCTCCGAAAGCAAAAATGGGTATGTTTGAAGGAATAGTGGTTCCAACAATGTTTTATGGTTGCGAGGCGTGGGCTATGGATAGAGTTGTGCGCAGGAGGATGGATGTGCTGGAAATGAGATGTTTGAGGACAATGTGTGGTGTGAGGTGGTTTGATCGAGTAAGTAACGTAAGGGTAAGAGAGATGTGTGGAAATAAAAAGAGCGTGGTTGAGAGAGCAGAAGAGGGTGTTTTGAAATGGTTCGGGCACATGGAGAGAATGAGTGAGGAAAGATTGACCAAGAGAATATATGTGTCGGAGGTGGAGGGAACGAGAAGAGGGAGACCAAATTGGAGGTGGAAAGATGGAGTGAAAAAGATTTTGTGTGATCGGGGCCTGAACATGCAGGAGGGTGAAAGGAGGGCAAGGAATAGAGTGAATTGGAGCGATGTGGTATACCGGGGTTGACGTGCTGTCAGTGGATTGAATCAGGGCATGTGAAGCGTCTGGGGTAAACCATGGAAAGCTGTGTAGGTATGTATATTTGCGTGTGTGGACGTATGTATATACATGTGTATGGGGGTGGGTTGGGCCATTTCTTTCGTCTGTTTCCTTGCGCTACCTCGCAAACGCGGGAGACGGCGACAAAGCAAAAAAAAAAAAAAAAAAAAAAAAATATATATATATATATATATATATATATATATATATATATATATATATATATATATATATATATTTATTTATTTATTCATTTATATCTATTATACTTTGTCGCTGTTTCCCTCGTTAGCGAGGAAGCGCTAGGAAACAGACGAAAGAATGGCCCAACCCACCTATCTACGCATGTATATACATACACGTCCACACACGCACATATACATACCTATACATCTCAACGTATGCATATACATACACACAGATATACACATATATACACATGTACATAATTCATACTCTCTGCCGTTATTCATTCCCGTCACCAACCCGCCACACATGAAATGACAACCTCCCCAACATGTGCGCAAGGTAGCACAATGAAAAGACAACGAAGGCCACATCCGTTCACACTCAGTCTCTAGCTGTCATGTATAATACACCGAAACCACAGCTCTCATTCCACATCCAGGCCCCACAAACCTTTCCATGGTTTACCCCAAACGTTTCACATGCCCTGGTTCAATCTATTGACAGCACGTCGACTCCGGTATACCACATCGTTCCAATTCGCTCTATTCCTAGCACGCCTTTCACCCTCCTGCATGTTCAGGCCCCGATCGCTCAAAATCTTTTTCACTCCATCTTTCCACCTCCAATTTGGTCTCCCACTTCTCGTTCCCTCCACCTCTGACACATATATCCTCTTTGTCAATCTTTCCTTACTCATTCTCTCCATGTGACCAAACCATTTCAAAACACCCTCTTCTGCTCTCTCAACCACACTTTTTATTACCACAAATATCTCTTACCCTTTCACTACTTACACGTTCAAACCACCTTACACCACATATTGTCCTCAGACATCTCATTTCCAGCACATTCACCCTTCTTCGCACAACTCTATCTATAGCCATGCTTCGCAACCATGTAACATTGTCGGAACCGCTATTCCTTCAAAGATACCCATATTTGCTTTCCGAGATAAAGTTATGGTCTTCCACACATTTTTCAACGCACCCAGTACTTTCACGCCCTCCCCTACCATTTGACTCACTTCCTCTTCCAT